>NC_053427.1:78288637-78588637 GCF_007990345.1 Gossypium hirsutum
TAGTGAGATTTTGTATAATGGTCATATATTAAAAATTCAAAGCTAAAGGATTGAGGATCTAAAGGAAATTTTCCATTCCTAGTCATCCTTTTCATTTGATAGATTGTGTTAAGGAAACCTTTGCCTTCCTTTTTTTTTTCCTTACAGCCTACAGCTAGCTACCCTCTGCTTCTTCTGTAGTATACGCCAATTTTCTTCAAACTGGAGGTTCTCTAGGAGTACACACCTGAATACACCTCAACCAACGTTCTTTCCCTCCCAACCTTAAATGGGAAACCCAATGTTGGTCACTGATTGTCTGACCTTTCTTTCCTTGAGTTTCATTTATTATTCTCCCTATATTCTTGGTGGCATGTTCGCCTTTGGATAGTTATTGACGAACTTCTTCCTTTTTTAACTTGGATGACTTAGCCCTATACAACCTTGACAAACATAACTGCCCTCAATTTACATTTATGTCTACGGACCTTAGTATTCATTTCATTTGGCAAACCTTGCCCACCTTCACGACCAAGCCAAGAACATACACCATATAAACTTTCAAGTTCACCTTACCAGTTTAGTCTTTATGATATCATAATCGAGTTATGGTCTTTCACTCTTCCCTCCCAAGCTGACTGTCTTGGTGGATGTCACCCTGCCTTTTGTCCTGGCAACTTGCCTTGTATTTACTAGCCCAACGGACTATACCGTGTTTAGTGTCCCATCGGACTATCCCATGTTTAGTGTCCTATTAGACTATCTATGATGTCGTAGCATCTTTCAACTAAAGTCTTACACAATATAATACGTGTTTACTATCCTGGTGAACTATCTATGATGTTATAGCGTCTCTTAGCTAGGGTCTTACCCAATATAACCCCGTGTCTACCATCTCGGTGAACTAATGAAGGATGTCATTACATCTTTCAACTATGATCTTAGTCCTATTTAGCCATTCTGGCATGCTTTCATATGATGCCATAACATCTTTCAGCTATGGTCTTACTCATTTCATCATGATGCCATAGCATCTTTTAGTTACGCTCCTATTCATTTTAGGCGTATAACCTCTGATCAGTCCCATAACCCAACTATGATCTTTACTCTTCCCATATTCAATCTATTCCTTCGTTTCACCATCTTATACCTTGATGTTCGAACACCGCAGTATCCCTTGCACAAGCCCAGAGCTTTGCACATCACAGGTGCTCACAGCAATACTGTCTGGCGGTATCTAACAATTTAACCCATTTACCCAATTTGAACTTCATTTAACCCATCTATATTTCTCATTGTTTAATTCATACGACACCTACATTTCACTTACATACTAGCAATAAATATGCCATCTATTAAAACATGTAACCTTGACTATTTCATGCACAATGAACTACCATTGGGTAAAGGTAAGCATTTGATCGAATCGAGTGAAAAATTTTCAAGTTAATCGAGTTTACGAGTCCTATTTTATCATATTAGTTCAATTTGAAATTTTTTGAATAGAGTCAAGTGAAAAGAAATTTGAGTCGAGTCAAATCGAATCGATTCGGGTGAAATTGTTCGAGTTAAATTAAAAAAATTTAAACATGTCAAATAAAAATATTGTTACAGTGTGACTAATTCCATGTTAGAGCACATAAATTTGAAACCATATATATTTAAAAAAATTCAAAGAAAAATAATAAAAAATTAAGATACTTGAGTATAATAAACTTGAATCATTAATTAGGTCCCCAAAATTATTATTTTAGAAAATTTTCAAAATTTTAAATTTTTATATATATTTTAGAATTTTTAAAAAATATAAAATTTTATTTTATTTTTATAAATATTTTGAATTTTAAAAATTATTTTGATTTATTTTGTAATTTTTGTTGAGAGAGAGAGACTAATTTCCTTATTTTCAAAGTTGATAAGGACCAAAAGAGTATTTACTCCAGTCTGTTATTCGAATTATTCGAGTTATTCGAATTGTGAAATTCAACTTGACTCAAAATCAAAACTCGAATCGAGTTATTCGATTTGACTTGAACAACTCGATTCGATTAACTCGAAATTCGAATTTTTTTCAATTTTTTTGAATGGAATCGAGTTTTACTCACCCTACCATTAGGTAGGCACCCATATATTATGCAAATTCTACCCATTCATAACATACATTATCAACAAAAATCATCCATCATTTCAAAAATGGAGTACAAAAATTCACCTTACTTCCTTTAGCTTAACAACTTAGCTCGCTCGAATGCCAAAGCCTTATTCGTCTTGGTAGCTAAGCATAACAACCATTAATCGGTTAACCTTGAAGACACTCAAGTTTCAAAACCTATAATCTATAATTATACCAAAGCTTAGAGGATTCTTACTCTACTTTTTTTGTCTTTAATCCACAAGTTTAAAGGGATAAGGAAACTCAATATTTTCCAATCTTCCTACTTCTAAACTCAAATCCGCACAATAGTTGTAACATGCAAATCTTCCTTTAGCTACATCTTTTTCTTTTTCAGGCGACTGAAAAAGACGATGCTTAGAGAGAAAGATTTGGATAGCAGAATTGAAAGGTATTTCGTTCCCACACACTTCTATATATATATATTCCATTGGCATGATCTCCATAAACCATTGCTGCCACTCAATCCTAATTATTATGTCTCTCACTATGGAACCAATCAGTTCTAATCTAACTAAACCAAGATTGAAATTTAATCATTCCTTAACCAGCCATTTAAGTTTTCTAAATAACTTATTCGGGTTCTCAAATTCATTTTTCCATACAATTGGCTCCCAGACTTTTCTTCAAATTTAGGTCCTCTAGGGGACCAAGTGTGACAAAAATATTAAAAAGGTTATCCATCAAGGTTTAGCAAGTAATTTTTATTTTCTAAAGAGTAAAAACAAAAAAAATTAAGAAATTAAATAAAAAAATCAATTAAGTTTGTAACAACTTGTTTTTCAGTAGCCTTGGAAACGGTGATTTTGGAACCCCATTTTTTATTTATGAATTCGTAAATGTTATTATTTAATATTTATGAGTCTAATTTAGTAGTATATTGAATTTTGGTTTAGTGATTTTATTGAATTGATAGTTAATTATAGTACAAGGATTAAATCGTAGAAACGGTAAAATTTTAATTACTATAGATATTTAATTTGTTAAAGGCCTAATTAGGTAATTAGTCCTTTTTACAGCATAGGTTAGTGGATTAGTTTAAGCTAATTAAGATTAATTAGTTAAATCATGTTTAATTAATAGTTAAATAAAGTATAAAAGATAAAAGAAAATGAAAATGAAAACATTTTTTGTGCTCACTTCTCCCATTCACGAAACGAAAGAAAAACAAAGGGTTTCAAGTTTTCAAAGTTTATTTGCTTCAATTGGTAAGTGATTTCAAGCCTGTTTCTTGTAATTTTTATATTTTTGAGATCCCGGGAGCTTGATTTAGCTAACCTGGGTACAAATTTGTTAAACTGTTAAAATTTCAAAAGTTTCCATTAATGATTTCTTGAAGCTTCTGATATCAAATTGTTAGATTTTAAGTTTAAAAGTGAAAAATAGTTATTTTGTAAAGTAAAATTGTTAATTTTGACAAAAGGACTAAAGTGTAAAATTTGTAAATAGGAGTGTGAAATTTCTATGATGATAGATATTAGAGATTCATGGAAGGATATATTTGAGATGGTTTTGAAATTGAACCTCAATTGCGAAAGTTATGACAATTTCGGTTATAGTGACTAAATTGAATAAAATGCGAAATTTTAGAGAACTTTTGTAAAATAAACCTCAAAATGTCATATGCATACAATTAGATGTTATAAGGTATTTGAGATTGATATTTGAGTTGAATTATTGGATAGATCATGATTTAAATCAACCGAAGAATAATCGTGAAAAAATAAAAAATTGTAGATTAGCCCCAACGCCTTATTTGTTGTTGTTTTTGCCGAGTAAGTTCATATGGAACTTATTAAGTTATTTTATACTATGATTGAATTATATATAATGTCTATTAGTTTAGATTAATTGTAATTTTGATAATTTTGGCATTTAATGGGCTAAATCTTAAAATATAAAATGTATGACAAATAGGAATACGTATATGGAAACGAATGGATGTGAATTGTTGCTCAATTGAATGATATGTATATGATGGTGTTATAAAGTTTGGAATGGTAACTGTAATCATGTGAATTAGTAAATGTTTTAGGGTCGAAAAAGAATCGAGTGTTTGATCAGGGATTTCATGATAAATGGCTTGAGATCCAACATATGTTGTAGATTATCTGAAACTTGTGTGAGCAACATTGAATCATTGATTATCAATGGCTTGAGATCCAGAACATGTTGTGGATTCTCTGAAGCTTGTGTGAGCAACATTAAATTTTCTTTTATCGATGGCTTGAGATTCGACAAGTGTTACAAATTCTCTGAAGCTTGTGTGAGTAGTAGCAGTAAGTAAAATTCGATTCAACTCGAAAAAATCAAAATATAATTAGAATTTTAAATTATTCGAATTGAGTTATCAAATTAACTCGAATTTTTTTCAAATTTCTACTTTAAGTCGAGTTGAGTTTTCAAATTTAAATAACTCAAATAATTCAAATAAAGTGATACCAAACTATATTATTTTAATTTTTAATTTATATTATTATTTAATTTTGGTCTTTTACAATTTTACCCCTTCTACTTCCTCTCAAAAAACCCATTTACTTTCCCGGTTGCCCCCCAAATGTTTGCCCTGCCCTCACTCTTTACCCCAATATCTGGAAAATCCCTAAAGTAAACCATCTTCCTCTTCATCACTCATCAATTTCTGAAAATTGAAATCCCTCTCCCGTTCGGTTGTCCCTCACCCATCTCCGGTTAAACCATCCTTCTTCGTAATTTTATGGAACTTTCCTGAAAATTGTTTGTTCATTAGTTTTTGCTCGCTAGACGCCGCATCGAAACAACTCAAGTTCAGGTTTTTCTATTGTTCTTCTGGTAATTTTGTTCTTAATGATGTTTTAATCCAAAACCTTTTTCATTTAAAAATGTTTTAGTGAAAAATATTTTGGATATAGTGTAAAATGGTATTGAGTCTGCAGAATATACATGTGTGGTGGATTTGAAATATTAAGGGAAACCCCAAATCTTTTCACCCATAAGACAAGATATTTGCAATTGTGGTGTTTGGTTTGTTCATGAGAACAGTATCATAGTTTTTCATCATTTCTTTTAAGGAGTTAGTTGATGATACAACTAGGGTTGGATTTTGACCTAATTTAAGAAACATTAATGACCCATATTTGAATGAAAGGTTCCGAAGGGATCGATGGGGGAGTTTCACAAGTTAAAAAAGGTGGCCAATGGTTGGTAACTTTGTGGGATAATGAGGCAAATTATGTAATTTGTGTTTTGGTAGTTTAAGTAAAAAATAAAATAAAATAAAGAGGATGAAAGAGAGAAACAATGGGTTGTAAAGTTTAATTTCATTGATGAGCTCTATTAATGGTGGTATCTCCAATCTTTTGCAGATTAAATTATGAACTAAATAAGAAAAACTCATATTGAGCATTTGCATTTATTTTCTTCTCTTTTTTGCAATATAAAATTCCATCAATTGAGCGTGACTTCGATATTTTTAGATTTTTTGAGTAAGAGTTAAAGTATCAATTCTATCTTTAATGGTGCATGTTAAAACAATCCAGCAAACATAAACATTTGATGTTTGTGATGGGTATCGGTTAAAGCTTCAATTCTATCTTTAATGGTGCATTTTCTTTTAATTACTATTTAAGAATTTTATTTTTATCGACAAGTTGGATTTAGAGAGACGTTAACATTACTACTAATCAGTTTTGGGATAAAGTAATTTGGTTTTCAACAATTATTTGGACTGTTGCATATTTTTAATTTCTTGGAGTGGTAGCAGTGTATTGAGAAATGCATTGGTTCCTCCCGAAATGAAGTTGAATTTATAGTTTGAAGTGACAAATTGATGCATATTACACTACCCTTAGTCATAGTGAAAGCTTGAATTAAGGTTTTTAAGGTCGATAGACATGATTAAGCTTTTATTCAAACAAATATATTCGATTCGATTCGAATTTCATTTCACACGACTCGATTTGAGAAAATTTTAAATTGAGTTAGGATGATAAAATAGAATTCGTCAACTCGATTAACTCGGAATTTTTTCATTCGATTCGATCGAACACTCACCCCTAGTGAGTAGCATCGAGTAAAGCTTGTATAGTAACCCTGATCTGAAGCTTGTGTGAGTAGCCGAAATATGAAAATGGTAACTAAATGAAAATGAAATGGTTGAAAATATTGAATATGAAATTAATGGTTAAGTTGACAAAATGAGCAAACTTGAATAGCATGATAATAACGATATGGTAGTACTTGCATATGAATTGAGAATTATAATCTTGTAGTATTAATGAACTGATCTCTTAGTCATCTTTTGAAATTATATATGTATGTATAGGATGCCAAAGGAATGTCATGCTATGCTCAAATGCGTTTCAATTACTTAAACTAATTGTAGTGTCAAGGTAAGTTAAGTTGATTTTCATATGGACTTACAAAGCATTTTTTATGCTTAACCATTGATTTCTTTTCTCCGTGTGTTGGTCGAATCAACTTGAGGATCACACTATCCTACTTTTGACTTGATAGTCCATTGATCATTTTTAGTTCGTTTATATGGCATGTACATAGGTGTTTATCTAAGTATTACTTGTGAATGATGATTGGTTTAAATCTAATTTAAGACTTGATGCTGTAAAGTTATTATGCACATATGCAATAGTACATGTCTGGGTAAATTTTAGTGAGCTTAATGATGGTATTAGATGATTTATAACCTTGTTAGTAAGTTTGGTATACTTTGTTGTGAAATGGTGTCAAATTGTGGCATATTGGTTTAGTTGATATTAGGAAATGTATGAATGAATGTTAGGTGTGTGTTTTGAATTGGTTTTATACAGGTCTTGTGCCTGTTTATATGTACTAAGTGAGTACAAATTGGTTTAGGCATGAATAGGGTGCCAAAATTGGAGATTTTTTTTACCATTTTTGCCTTTGGGTTTGATACCCTAGGAAGGGTATCGACACTTTAACAAATTTTCTTAATTTCCAAAACTTCGAATACAAAAATGGTATAGACTAAAGTATCGGTACTCTATATCAATGTACTGATACTTTACAAGGATATCAATACGCTGGATTTTGCCTTATTTTTACAAAAAGAAACAGATTCACAAATTTGTATCGGTCGGTACTTTGTAAATGAAGTATCGGTACCTTATTTTAGGTATCGATACTATTGAGTTTTTATATATTTTTCTAAAATATCAAAGTTAAAAATGGAATCAGCACTTCTTATGGAAACTTTTAAAATTTTACATTTTGGTCGTTTTTGATGTTTTGTTTAGCAAATGAGCTTTCGTAAGCTCGATCAAGTCTCGGAAAACATCGTATGACGTATTTATGATATGTTATGATTAAGAAAGCTTGTTTTATGGTATAATCTGATTATTAAATGTTGTAATTGTTCTGGTAACGATTGTAGCATTTCATAACTCAAATCCGACAATCGGATCGGATGAGAGGTGTTACAAAGTTTCAGTGCTTAAAAATTCATACGAATTATATGAATTTTGATTTGATGTAATTATGTATATAAAGTTGTGGACTTTGATTTTGATTTAAAGAAATAAATATATCTATTTATTTTTATATTGAATTAATATATTTATTTTTATAATTGTTTGCATTTAAATGGTGATATGCTAATATTGTTAGCAGGTTGTAAAAATTAAATCAAAATCAAAGTAAAATTCCATGGATACAAAATTAAAGTTAGTTTTGCTATTTATCTAAAAAGAATTAAGGTTTAATTCACAGTTTGGCCCTTAAAAGTATACTCAATTTGGTACCTAAAGTATGCCTCCATTAAATTTTTGAGTTTATTTTTTTTAGACATTAAAAAAATTGATAGCCAATTAAAAAATGTCACATGGTGACTTTAAGTAAAAAAAAGAAAATAAAGATTTTCTTTTATTAAATGTATATACAAATTAAAAAATATGAAAATAAAAATAAATATATAAAAATTTTAGAAATATATATAATTTAGAAAAATAATATGAATTATAAAAAAAATTTAAAAATACGATGATAGAAAAGAAATTAGCTGAAATTAATAATATTATTATAAGAATGTAAAAAATATTTAAAAAAAGTTTAAAAACAATTTTTTTATGAAATACTAAAAACGTATTTAAATTTCAATGTTTATTTTGTAATTACTTGAAATTTAAATACTTTTTAAATTTTTATATAATATTTTGACTTTTTTAAAAAGTATATTATATATTTTAAATTTTTATAAAAATTTCAATTATTTTTTATCCATTTTATATGTTTTTTTAATTTTTAATCAATATAAAATATAATATTTAAAAAATTAAAAAGGACACGTGACTAAATTTAATAGTACCACATGACCGGTCAACAATCGGTCAATGATTCCCCAACACCAGTCAATAGTTAGTCAACTCTAGTCAATGATTGGTCAAAGTCAACAATATTTTTCAATATCTAAATATTTAATATTATAATTTTCTATTTCTATTTTTAATTTAAATTTAATATTTTTATTTTAAGTAGATCTAATTGCCACGTACCACTTTTTGATTGGTTAAAACAAGTCACGTGGCACTTTTCAATTGGCCAAAGTGGCCTAAAAAATTTTTTTAACGACTATTACAAAATGGACCAAAAGTAAAAATAATTGATATTTTAAGTACCGAATTGGAATAAAAAATTTGAAGTGCCAAAGTGAAAAATTAGATATATTTCAAGAGTCAAATCATGAATTAAGTCAAAAATTAACTAGTCCTTATTAACGAAAATCGTCTATTAAACGATTCGACTCTTGATGATGCTATGATAAACAATGGTATATATGTCAAATTAACAATAAAATAAAAAATTTAAGAAGTGATTTTAAAATTAATAAAAATACTGATAACATATTAATTTGTATGTTATTTTATGCTTAATTTGGTTCATTTCTGAATCGATCCAGCTAAATTAGTACTTTTATGTTTTAATCTTGTCAGGGATGCAATTGGGATGCTAAGAGACAAAAACGAGCAAAAAAGGACCAAATTGAAACACAACCAATAAAAATGAGGCCGAATAAGAAATGTGGAGAAAAGCCAAGGACTCATCAGAATTTTTAACTTTGTAAAAGCCAAAAATAGATTAAAAATCTTATTTTATTTTTATTTATTTTATTTTATTTTGATTTTATATTAAATTAGTTAAGGCCAAAAATAACAAATTTTATGTGTATAAATAGGCCTTAATGTCTTTTGAAAAGGCATCCCTTAATTCTACATTTTGATTTCAATTTGGAATTGAATAGATTTATTTTCCTTTTTCTTTCAATTTGGCGATAACATTCTGTTGCATTGTTTCCAATTCTTGTTTCTTTTTTAAAATTGGTCTAATTGCTCTCCAAGTACCTTTCTTCTCCCATTCTTCACCATAATCATCAACCTACCTTTCAAAGTTTACAAAGCATGAATAACTCCATGCTTCACTAAATTTCATCTTAGCTTTAGGTTGGTGTTCTTTCCTGTCGGGAATCGTGAGATACGTATTCGTGCTTAAAATCCTTCCAATTGGTATTCATATTTTTCCTAAGTATTAGGATTGACAACTCATCCTTTAAAGTTAACTTGATTTCAAGTCAAAAAGTGCACGTTGGGTTGGAATCGTATTTGCTGACAGTTGGATAAACGAGTTGGGCATGTTGTATTCGGATCTCCGAGAACAAATCAAGGAAGAAGTGATCGAGTTTAAACGACCCAAGTGGTTGAGGCCATTAATTCGAGTTGGGTTCTTCAGAACGCAAGGCTGCCGGAATCTTAAATCGGGAACACGTGTATCTCGGTTAGATTATCGGTAAAACTTAGTTTGCAGGTCGTACTGAGACCAGCTATGAGAGGAAGAATTGGTGGTTAGGACGTTCTTAACTGCTATAACCAGTTTATTATTTGGAGGAGAAGATTAATTTTTGAGGATCGATTCAGAAATCTAGAATCCATCGAGTCTAGGGCTAAAGCTTATTATCTTTGATTACAAAATCCAAATTTAATTTTCAATTTGATTTCTAATTTATTTAATTATTTATTTATGCTATTTCAATTATTTAGTTTCTAAACATTTCAAAACTCCACTGATCTATTTGTTTATTTTTCAGCAAGTCCATTTGGAGTCGTGGGCACGACTTTTGCCATGACCTTCGACACGAAAAACATTCTGTTCACGAGATAAACGCAGAAGTTGATAATAACATCTAATCCCTGTAGACTCGACCCTACTACCACTCTTTACTACTATTTAGAGTTATTTTTGTAGGAAATTTTTTTGGTGGTTTCGACGCCCATCAAATACATAGGTAAAACAAGTGTAAAAAATAAAAAAATTTAATAATTTATAAAAGAAATATAAAAATTAATAAAAGGCATATATGAAATTGTCCAAATGTAAATGAATCAAGACATAAGAATGTCCAAATCCATGTAACTAAATGAGACAAGCCATAAAAAAAAGGTGCAAAATAGTGTTGCAATGCTTCTCCCTCTCAAAACGACATTGATCGGCCATGGAATTATAGCTTTTATGGGTTGTTTCCTTTATTTACATGGATAAAAAGGTACTTATGTTAAAAAAGTTAATTTTCTTTTTTATAAATGTAACATCCCGAAATTAAGGGTTAGAAGGATTTAGGTTTGTAAATAAGTCAGTGGTTTCGTGTAGATTTTTACATTTTTCCTTACGTCTTGGAAGCAAAATGAGCTTGTCAGTTTAGTGGTAGTGGGTGTGTTAGTTTACCTTTAGTTCTTGAGTTTGAGTCCTCCTATGTGTTAAGAGGAATTGATTTTATTCTAGTTTTTGTTTATGTTTTGTTTTGTTTTAAAGTTTTAATTATTTATTTTAATTTTAATTTGAAAATAGGAAGTTTTCCCAAAAATATTTCTTTTTTTTCCCATTCTTCTTCACGTTCTTTTCTTGTTTTCTTCTTGCTTCTTCCGTTCCTACATTTTTGTTATTGTTCGTTGGTCAATGGTCGATTGTCCTCGTGTTTTCTGTCTAATTGGATGCTTGAATCGGGTAGGTTTTGTTTATTGGGGTTAAGGACTTGTACATTGTTTTAATTGAAGTTCTTATAGTTTAGTTTGTATGTAGAGTTGAGTTTTCAAAACGATTTTGTAGAGGCAAATCGATCAGTTTTTGGTGCTTGAGATCTCGTTTATCAAGTGTGTTTTTGAACTACTAGTGGTTAGGGATCGATTGGCTGTAGCAATTTACGATTTTTAATCTGATTTGGTGTGGTTTCGTGACCACAAGGGTAGCCACATGGGTGTGTGTCGCACACGGGCGGTCTACACGGCCATGTGTCATTATGGAAATTGGGGTATTTGTGATTCACACGGTTTGGGGTGTGCCACACGGGTTGGTTACATGGCCGTATGGCTACTGTTTGGGGATTTTATCGCTTTCCACATGGTCGTGTTCCTTAACCACACGGGCGTGTGAGTTAGCCACACTGCTATGTCTGCTCTGCTTCCTAAATTTTGTACAAGTGCACAGTGAGTTACACGGGCTGGCCACACGGCCATGTAACTCTATCACACAGTTGTGTGTCTTAGCCACACGACCATGTGCCTTTGTCACACAGGTGTGTCACTCTCCGCACGGCCGTGTAGACCCTCATATGGTCTAGACACTTCCACATGGCTGTGTGGCTCTGTTTTGCAGATTTTGTTCTTTGTTGGAAAATTGATTCGTTTTAGTTTCTGTGTAATCCGACCCTTGTTAAAGCTTCTGTAATTGTATTTGGGACTTTGTTACAGCTTGGATTCATGTATGTATGTGTTCTCATGGGTGTTAGGTTTAGTTGGTCGGAAGGAAAGTATTGATGTGATGTGATATGATGAATGAGCTTAAGTTATTTTCTTGTCATCACTACTTAATAAATGTATACCAGTATTATTGATTCTGAATTTGTTCGACTGAATATGAACCACTGCTTCTGTGAGTTTGTTAGTGATTTGGGTGCATTCCTGCATTTGCATAAAAACCTGAGATTTTAGTTGTGAAGAGAAGAAAGACTGATTTGACAATTTAACTGCAATATTTCTGTATAGCAGTTTACCATGTAAAATTATGCAAATGTCAGCTCAGCTGCACATTTTAATTCAAGTGGATTAGTTCCACATTTGTGGTGTGTAGGGTGTATGGGCTTTCTATAGCCCTAATGTGGTGTGCAGGGTGGACGAAGTGGTGTTCCGATGGTTAGGGGGTTTCTAATTTGCTTCATTCATTTTCATATCCGAATATAAGTCTGTCTGCAATGATGGTAGCATAACTGCATAGTAATTTGAGTAGTTCGACATGATTAGGTAATTGGTGTTTTAAGAATAATATCATCATGTCATTTTGGAAATGACACTATTTGTATATCTGATTACTGAATTGAGATTTTCATACTTTAACTCCAAGATCCCTTTTTAAGTATATGTTTTGGTACTCCGTCGTTTGCCTTCATTTCTATTTCGACCTCACACTAAGCTCGTGTAACTCATTTCCTTTAGTTTCCTCCTTTTTTAGGTTAACTTGGAGCTTGGAGGTTGGACTCGGTAAACCGGTGGTCTCAGAATTTAAAGAGTTTGGTTTGTTTTTAATGAAGTTTCTTAAAATTCAGCTTATTATTTTCAGTTGATTTGTAAGTAAGATTATATAAACTGTGGTAAAGGTTTTGATCTTTAAATTTCTCGTTGGATTCTGTGTTTTGGGTTTTGAACAGATTTTTCTGAAAACTTCATGCATGGTTTTTAACTAGTCTTTTTGCAATTGTTCTAAAGCTCACACGATTGTTGAGAAATGGCCTAAGTTTTTTTGTCAAAAAGTAACAACATGTTTTTTGCTGCATCACTGGTTATGGATTTTGGTTGACGTCAGCTAAACACTATTTGCAAAATATAGGTTTAGTTTTATTAAATTTAGTTAAGCATATAAAGGGATTGACTATTGAAGAGGATTTTGGAATTCAGTAATGTGACCTCCGAGATTCGGCCGAAATTTTTAGGCCGGGTTTTGAGGTAGTACACAAAATTAAATATTTTTAACAAAAAAATTATAATTAAATTTTTTAACAAAAAATGTTAAAATTAAATGACCTGAATCCTTATTTAAATAAAATACAGTGGTAAAATAAAATAAAAGTAAAATCCATATAGAACTACACTTATTTTACTTTATTTTAGAATAAAGTTTTTTAAACCTTATTAAACTCCATCTATTTTATATTGATTAGAATAAGGTGTTTCATTCTTACTAGAATATGGCTTTACAAGCCTATAAATAGACATATTTTATTCCACTTGTAATAAGTCGAATTCGACATAATGAATTTTCTTCTCCTCTGCCCGTGGTTTTTTCCCGAAAGGGTTTTCACGTAAAAATCTATGTGTTCTTTATTTTATTTTATTTTTTCACAAATTAGTATCAGAGCTTCCGGGTTGTTCATCTCGATCACGGTAATGGCGTCTTTGAAGTATGAATTTTCGCTGTTGGATCGCAACACTAGATTTGCGTTCTGGCAGATTAAGATGCAAGCAGTTCTTGCGCAAATGGATCTAGAGAATGCCCTGCTAGGGATAGATAAGATGCCTTCGACATTAACAAATGAAGAGAAGAAGCGTAAGGATCGAAAGGCGTTAACATAATTACATCTGCATTTGTCCAACGAAATTTTGCAAGATGTGATAAAAGAGAAGACTGTCGCTGCATTATGGAAGAGGCTAGAACAAATATGTATGTCAAAAACTCTAACAAGCAAGTTGCATATGAAGCAACATCTTTATACTCAGCGTTTGGAGGAAGGTGCGTCTGTATATGAACACTTAACAGTGTTTAAAGAAATTCTCTCAAACTTGGAGGCCATGGAGGTTCAGTATGATAAGGAAGATCTAGGGTTGATTCTACTTTGTTCGTTACCCCCGTCTTATTCAACCTTTAGAGACACGATTTTATATAGCCGCGAGTCTCTCACAGTTGATGAGGTTTATGATTCTTTAACCTTGTATGATAAGATTAAGCATTTTGTGGTTAAACTCGACTCTCAAAGAGAGGGTTTCATTGTTCGTAGGAGACAAGATCGGAATGTTGATGATGATTATGGAAGGACACAGGAACAGGATCCTCGCGATAAAATCTAAGGGTAGATTAAAGTCTTCAAACAGAGGTAAAACTTGTAACTTCTACAAGAAGAAATGGCATATTAAATCTGATTGCTATAAGCTACAGAACAAGATTAAAAGAGAGGCTGCGAATCAAAAGGGAAAACAGTGAGCGAGGTGAGCAATGGTGTAGAAGACTATAGCGATGGTGAACTTCTAGGCGCTTCTGTCAACAATTCTAAAATGAGCGAGGAGTGGATACTTGATTCAGGCTGTACTTTCCACATGAGTCCCAATCGGGATTGGTTTACAACTTACAAAACAGTGTCTGAAGGTATTGTTTTGATGGGAAATAATGCTTCGTGTAAAGTTACAGGTGTTGGGACAATTAAAGTTAAGATGTTTGATGGAGTTGTCGGAACACTTAGTGACGTATGGCATGTTCCACAATTGAAAAGAAATTTAATTTCGTTGAGTACTCTTGATTCAAAATGGTACAAATACACAGCTGAAAGTGGAGTTTTAAAGATTTCCAAAGGTTCCATTGTTGTGATGAAAGGGCTGAGAAAGACTGCAAAGTTATATTTTTTGCAGGGTTCTACTATTACTGGTGATGCAGCTGTCGCTTCCTCTTCCTTGTCAGATGATGATATTACTAAACTTTGGCATATGCGCCTAGGGCATATGAGTGAGAATGACATGACAGAATTGAGCAAAAGAAGACTTCTTGATGGGCAAAGAATTTGCAAACTGAATTTCTGTGAGCACTGTGTTTTGGAGAAGCAAAAGAGAGTTCGATTCACTAGAGGAATCCATAACACGAAGGGAACGTTGGAGTATATTCATTCTGATTTGTGAGGGCCATCCAGAGTGCCTTCGAGAGGTGGAGCTAATTATATGCTAAGCTTTATTGATGATTTTTTCAGAAAAGTTTGGGCGTTCTTCCTGAAGCAGAAAAGCGATGTTTTTTTCGCATTTAAGTCTTGAAAAATTATGATTGAAAAATAGACGAAAAAACAAATAAAATACATCCATACAGACAATGGCTTAGAGTTCTGTTCTGATGAGTTTAATAGATTGTGCAAGTCAGAAGGGATCGTGAGACACTTGACAGTTCGCCATACTCCACAGCAAAATGACGTTACAAAACGAATGAACAAAACGATCATGGAGAAGGTTCAACGTATGTTATCAAATGCCAACTTACCAAAGTTGTTTTGGGTAGAAGCAGCCTCTACTGCATGTTTTTTGATCAACCGATCTCCATCCGTTGCCATTGAGAAAAAGACTACACAAGAGGTATGGTCTGGTAATCCTACTAATTATTCTGATTTAAAGATCTTTGGATGTCATGCATATGCTCATTTGATAATGGAAAATTGGAACCGAGATCCATTAAATGTGTTTTTCTTGGTTATAAAGCTGGTGTAAAAGGGTATAAGTTATGGTGTCCTGAAAATAGAAAAGTTGTGATTAGCAGAGATGTTGTTTTTGATGAAACTGCTATGCTACCTAACTTATCTCTTAAAGACTCTTCCAATAAAGAAAATCAAATGCAGGTGGAGCATCATATTAATACAGAGTCGACTCCTCAAGCCAGTACAAAAAATTGAGAATAGAGTTGCTTCTTCACCACAATACTCTATTGCCAAAAACAAAACTAGAAGAGAAATTAAACCTCCAAAGAAGTATGCCGAGGCTGATTTAGTTGCTTATGTTTTAAATGTGGCTGAAGATATAGATGCAAATAAAGAGCCATCTTATTATTCTGAAGCGGTTAGTTGTGAAGACTCAGAAAAGTGGATGTTTGCTATGCAAGAGGAGATGAAATCACTCCAAAAAAACATAACATGGGATCTTGTGAAACTTCCTAAAGGTAAAAAGGCTATTCATTTTAAATGAGTATTTAAAAAGAAAGAAAGGACTCCAGGAGTTGAAAACCCAGATATAAAGCAAGGCTTGTTGCAAAGGGTTACAGTCAAATTCTAGGAGTGGACTTCACAGATTTGTTCTCCCCAGTTGTTAAGTATAATTCGATTCGGGTTTTTCTTGGTATTATGGTCATGCATGATTTGAAGCTTGAGTAGTTAGATGTAAAAACTGCATTTTTGCATAAAGAACTTGAGGAGGATATTTACATATAACAACCAGAGGGTTTTACAGTCTCAAAAAAAGAGGACTATGTTTGCTTGTTGAAAAAGTCCCTTTTACGGTTTGAAACAGTCACCAAGACAATGGTACAAGAGGTTTGATTCCTTTATGACTTCTTATGATTTCAAAAGAAGTAGTTTTGACAGTTGTGTTTACTTTAAGAAAAACAGTGATGGTTCTTTTGTGTATTTACTTCTTTATGTTGATGACATGTTGATAGCAGCAAAAGATAAATGAGAGATAAGAAATGTCAAAGCCCAACTAAGTGAAGAATTTGAGATGAAAGATTTGGGACCAGCAAAGAAGATACTTGGTTTGGAGATTCTCAAAGATAGAAAAATAAGTAAATTGTACCTAAGTCAGAAAGGGTACATTGAGAAAGTTCTTTGCAGGTTCAATATGCAGAGTGCTAAGCCTATTAGTACGCCTTTAGCAGCCCATTTCAGACTTTCATCGGCTTTGTCTCCATAATCAGATGATGAGATTGAGTACAAGTCACATGTTCCATACTCTAGTGCAATGAGATCTCTCATGTATGCTATGGTTTGTTCACGTCCAGATTTATCATATGCAGTCAGTGCAGTTAGTAGATACATGGTGAATCTTGGTAAAGAACACTGGAAAATAGTTCAGTGGATTTTTAAGATACTTACGAGGTACTACTGATGTCTGCTTATAGTTTGGAAGAACTAGAGATGGAGTCATTGGGTATGTTGATGCTAATTTTGCTAGAGACCTTGATAGAAGAAAATCTCTCACAGGTTTGTCTTTACAATCGGAGGTTGTGCAATCAGTTGGAAAGCCACTTTGCAAACTACAGTCGCTTTTTCTACCACTGAAGCTGAGTACATGGGGATTATTGAGGCCTGTAAAGAAGTTATTTGGTTGAAGGGACTCTTTAGTGAGCTTAATGAAAACCTTCAAATCAGTATTGTATTTTGTGATAGTCAGAGTGCAATCTTCTTTACAAAAGATCAAATGTTTCATGATAGAACAAAACACATTGATATTCGGTATCATTTTGTTTGTGATATTATTGCTCGTGGTGATATTGTTGTGAGCAAAATTAGTACTCATGAAAATCTTGCAGATATGATGACTAAGTCACTTCCTATAACCAAGTTTGAGCATTGCTTAGACTTGGTTGGTGTCCATTGTTGAAGTTAAACCCTTAAAGGGTTTTATGGAAGAGGTGGAGAACTTGTTCGTTGAGAGTTCACGATGAAGAACTTGTTCATTGAGAATTCGTGTCAAGGTGGAGATTGTTAGAATTAAATGACCCGAATTCTTATTTAAATAAAATATAGTGGTAAAATAAAATAAAAGTAAAATCCATATAGAACTACACTTCTTTTATTTTATTTTAGAATAAGGTTTTTTAAACCTTATAAACTTCATCTATTTTATATTGATTAGAATAAGGTGTTTCAGTCTTACTAGAATATGGCTTTACAAGCCTATAAATAGACATAGTCTATTCCTCTTGTAATAATTTGAATTCGACATAGTGAATTTTCTTCTCCTCTGCCCGTGGTTTTTTCCCGAAAGGGTTTCCACTTAAAATCTGTGTGTTGTTTATTTTATTTTATTTTTTCACCAAAAATATGAAAAATCAAGATTCATCCTTTCATTTCTCATCATCAAAATTCATTTGGTAATTGTTCTTCATCAAATTCATGTCTTCATTCTCATCATCAAAGTCTTTTTCTTTTTTCTGTTTAAATTTTAAAAAGAAAAATTTAGTTATTAGCTGATAATAAAGGAAAAGTAGTGTTGTGAAGAGGTGTGAAATGGAAATCGAATACCTCCTCAGCCACTACAAGATGGAAATATAGAAACCCAATAATATCATTAACTAATAAAATGTTTTCAATTAAAAAGAAGAGGGTTCATGTTTCATCTGCTGTTCATGGTGTTGTAACACTTTGCAAACAAGTGGCTCAAATGCAGAGCACCAAGAGCAAGTAAAAAACCAGCTCCACCAAAATCTGTTCAAATGAAAAACATAAATTAATTAGGAACGACTTTCCCTTGACTGAGTCATTCATGTAAATGAGAGTTTGCCCCCCTTTTATTTTTTTTTCTTATGTAACAATCACGTAAAAGATATTTTACCAAAAATAAAAACTTTTCAATTTTGTCCAACTTGAGCAAATAAAAAGGAGATTTGAGTCAAGGAGAGAAACAAAAAAACAGGGATATTTGTCAAAGGAGTGACTATGGCGATGCAGCACTTTGATCTAGTTGTTTACTTAAATGCTGTGGAAAAGAGTGAGAGAATAAAAAAAGTATTTGTTTATTTGCCTTTAAAATTTTTATAATATCAATTTTTTCTTAATTTGCATAATAAAATAGGAAAGCGCGACATGTTAGGAATCTCTTATAAAAATCATTCACGTTTGAAACATATCTTAATGTCTAAAACTTGGTGTAGCCTTACATTGCCTCTCAATTTTTATGAAATACAAAATGTTCATTGAATGATAACAAATTAATTATAATTTTGAATTTTCAAAGAATATTTGTACATTCTCTCCTAGCTCAAACAAATTGAATAGAGGTTTTATTCATATTTTTTGAATAGGCTAATAAATAAAAAGAAGTAAAAGATAATACATTATTGAGATTCTTAATTTTTGAAGAGACTTTATTATTATTATTATATCAAATGAGATGATAAAATGAATAACAAGAATTATGTGTCGTGAACTTTGTATTATGCATATTACTTAGATAAACTCTAGTTAGTCGCATAGAAAGAAATGAAAAAACAAAATGAAATAGAATATAAAGAAAAAAACTGAAAGGGGATCGGATTCTATTTATATGGTGGTTGAGATGAGTGTTTGTTATTTTTTATCTTTAAACTCCTCTGGACCCAACATTTTTGTTGGCTTTTCCACCAACTATTTTAATCTTTTAATTAAATAGGCAAAACATGGTTGGTGCTTTTTTCTTTTTGTTTTTAAGGTCGACCCTTAATATTTGGATATTTTAGGTACTTAATTAAATAAAATATTAAAATATTAAAATAAAAAAAATATATGTATATTTTAAAAGTTAAATCGTGAATTATTAGATGGAATTTTCCAAGGATACCTTGGATGCATTGGCCAGATCAAACAAGATTCTGAGGTGAGGCCTGGGCTCAGTTTAATTTAGTCAGTTGCACGCCCGGCCTTGTAGCCGACGCCGAGTGACATCTAAGTCTTAACTCTAAATCTTTATTGCTTATTTTCGAATTATCTCCCTTAGTTGTAGTCGTCGCCGTCTTCTTCAATTATAATTTTTAATTGTATTACTATCGAGTTGATTCTTCTCGTCTTATTGGGTAAATCAATTGTCAAATATTATCGCTCCAGTTATATAAAAATGAAAAATCCCAACGCCAAAAGCGAGGAATCCGATTGGGAGGTGAGGCCAGGTGGCATGCTGGTCCAGCTAAGAGACCACCACAAAGAAGAAGAAGAAGACGACGACGATCATACTCATCACAACCACAATCACGAAACCGCTGCTGCATCTTCTGGCGGGCCCATGATCAACAGCGACCCTGCCCATAGCCCAGCCCAGCTCTCCGCCCATTCTTATTTTGGTAATTTCCTTGTACCTTCTTATTTCTTTACAGCTGCAAATACAACAAACACAAAGATTTTCTTTTTGGGATAATTGATATTATTGGGTTTTTCTTTTGGTAGAAATATTATTGGTTTCATCATGCATTGGCGTGTTAATTGTTCTTGCTGGCGTTAATTTTAGCTTTTTGTTGTGGATAAAGAATGAAGAGTAGTTAGGATTTTTGTCGTCTGTTTATGCCTTGCATATGGGTCTTGCTTCTTCCACTCCCAAGGCATCTTCTAGTAATTATTCTGTTATATTCCTAATTTTTCAATCATTTTCTGAAATTTCGTTTATTATGTTCCGAATTGGTTCTTAATCTTGTGTGAACTTAAAAAAAATTAGTTAGTCAGGTTTCATCTATTTATAAAATTGATCTGTATATTGCAAATTTTTAACATGTAGATTGTTACGTTTTGGTTACAAAATTTTTTAAAGCTGTATTTTCTCTGTTGTGAACTGTAATCTACTGTGCTAGACAATACAGCAAGCAAAGAAAAAATGACCAATACCAAAGATAATAAGGTTGAAGAGGTAAAGGAAAGTGAAGAAATATCTAAAGCCTTTGCAGCGGTTGCCGGAGTCCGAAAAGAAGTAGACAAGCTCTCTGAAAGAGTGAGTTTCTCTGCTTGTTTCTTATATTTACTGGTATTGAATCTTGAAATTGAATTATCTGTCTCTGTTATATTGCTTTATTTGTATAGGTTGCTGCATTAGAAGTGGCTGTGAACAGTGGGACGAAGGTAACCGATGAGGAATTTGTTGTACCGGCGGAGTTGCTTATGAGAGAGTTGCTGAAATTGGATGGGATCGAGGCTGAAGGAGAAGCGAGGTTACAGCGGAAGGCTGAGGTTTGTATTGTAGGCTTTGGTGTCTACTAAAATCTGATTGTGGATAACTTTTGCATGGTGCGTCAATTGTGATATAAATATGTCTTAAACAATGGCTAGGAAGATTTGAATTTAAACTGAGTTTTTGAGATTGATATATTATTGTTCTTTAGGGACATCGCTTGGTAGTCCTTAAGTTTTGCATTTTAATACCAATCAAGAGCTATGCTACATGAGAAGTATAGGACTAGTGCTGTTTAATATTCATTTGAATCGCATAGTCAATGCAATATATCCTGTCCCCGGTTCCTTGTGGCCTTCTTGTTTGCGAATGCTGTGTGTGATCTCGATGTTTGCACCTCTTGTAAGTAGGATACTTACTAGCACTAGCAGTCCATTACAGATTCCCCTCCTTGAAGAATGGTTTGTGCTAAAATCGTGTTCTCAATGTACTCTTTCTGCTGAAAGAGGAAAGGATTTTATACAGTTTGTAGATTAGGAAATGTGGAGTGGGATAATGTTTCAAGCTTTAGAAAATTGCAATTTCTGTATCTAGCCAAGGAATTAACGTAGATGATGTTGTATGCTGTTTTATCAACTAATTACTCCCTTTGATCAGGTACGTCGCATCCAGAAGTACCACGAGATACTCGACAAATTAAAGACAAGAAATTCGGATCCTTTTAGCGACAAACACAAAGCTGTGTCGGTGACAACGAATTGGGAGACATTCGACTCGGGGATGGTAAGCTTAACTGCTCCTCCACCTATGTCATCTTCAACAAACACGACACAGGATTGGGAACGGTTTGATTAGTGAATATTTGCCCTGGATTCGGAAGCTTGATTGTGACTCTACATATGCAATCTCAGATTTTGATTAGTTAATATTTGCCTCATTCTCGTGGAACATAATATATAAATCATCCAGGGTTCATTTGTAATGGTTCTGGGGCTACATTTAATTTTCAAGGCAAGGGGGATTATCTTCTGCTTGAAAGACAACTTGATTCTTATGGATTCAGATGTAATGCAATACCTTAATAGTAGAAAGCATTGTCGCTCTGCCAGGCTTTTGGACTTGGCTCTTGCTTTTGCTTACAGCTTGCACGTACAAGTTAAATCTTAGGCAACTTAGATATCAATATATCTCTAGGAAGTATGGATCTCTTAACATAAAAGGTGTAAGAATTGGGCTGGAGGTCGAATTAACAAAATAAAACTATTCCAAAAAAAATCTATAAAAAGAAAATAAACACAAATAATTAATAATAGAAACATAAATATTCATTTTATAAACTATAAAAACATCAGCATTGTTGGCGCAAAACTCAGACAGACCACAGAGACAATGGTCTCCGTTCTTAAAATTCAAGAAACCAGGCTGAAGCTATGGGACGCAATCTCACACCAGGGAAAATCGTATTTACAGCAAATTTGTTTACGTTCACATGCATGCAGCTACAAACTAATGGTCACACCTCTCGCACCATCAACGAAACGTGAGGGTGCTGTCACCTCTGAGTACGAAGATGTATGCCAACCGTGCTTTGTTGGGTCATATTTTTCTCCATCACCCCAAAGGGCATATGCTTCTTCTCCATGAACGGCGTCATCTCCGATTTCGAGTTGGTTATCAGGCATTCTTAATGGTATAAACAACCTTATTACTAAAAGTATTATTGTCGTCGACGCTACATTCCAAGCAATAACAAACAAAGCTGCTACTATCTGCTTCACGAATTGAACCCCTCCATTCCCACCATAAACTGCACCCCTTGTTTCTCTTGGGAGTATGAGTCTGCAGAGATCTGGCTCCGCCAACAGCCCGGTAAGGAGGCCGCCCAACAGGCCGGCCACCGCGTGTGTGTGAAACACACCAAGAGTATCATCTACCTGTGGTTAGATAAAAAACATAATATTACAGTCAAACCTTTAAAACTTCATTACATATGGGAAAATATAATATCGGCATTTGGCAACCTCTAGTTTCTGACTTGCAATAAAACCAACTTGTTCTTTAAATAAGGAAATTAAGAAGTAGACATATAAAGGTCAAGATAACAGTACTTCACAGAAAACCCAATGGGATTTTTATAATTAAGAGTGGGTTTTCATTATATAGTCCGTATATAATAGTCAACATTGATGAGCTTTGGCTATTAAAGAATGTAGCTTAGAGACATAATTATAAAGTGCTCAAAAAGTCATAAATTCCCCAGTGAAAGCTACTTTGCTGTTAAATTTTCAAAAGTGGGGCAAACCTGATCATTTTCTTTCGTATAAACGATGGCCTTTTCTTTTTCCCTAATTCATAAACGACGACTTTAAAGCAATGGGAAAAATGCAAGACAAGTAACAAGTGTTGAATGTTCTTACAATATCAGCTTAGAGGGATTATTCATGGAACCATCTTTTTAGCTGTACAAAGTAAATTGGTTTATTTAAAAACTTAATTTTAATCCGTACATACGATAAAAAAGCCGTCAAATCATTTCACAAAGTGGAGGTAATCAATGATATGAACTCAATTGGGTTATGATAATTTGGAGGGGCCTTGGCCGCAACTGTGAACCGTGGGGGTGGGGGAGGGGGTCTTAAATTCAATGACTCCAGTCATATCCCACATAGCTGCTCTTTAAATAAAGAACCTACCGAATCATAAATTTCTAGACCTTCTAACTAGTAGGGGTGGTTTCAAATTAATATCTGATTAAATGTGGAAAAGTGATGAGAATATTCAAACAAAGGCAACAGAAGTCAAGCCTTAGAATGGGAGACACACACACTTAAACCAAAAGCAAATGAAACAAAAAAAATTTAGAAAGGGAGTTTGTAGCTTAATTAGGTCACCTACCTGTTGTAGCCAACTGCATTTTTTGTGAAGGATCATCATAGACACCCATGGTATACTGCCCGAAAGCAATCCCATTACTATTGCAGCCCAAGGTTGCACCAAGCCTGCAACAAATTAACAAACACTTTGAATGTGTACAAAGGACTAAATTCTTGAAATTAAAGTAGAGAGAGAAAAATTCAAAAGTTCAAAAAGTATAGGGACTGGAAACAAATTAAACTTTTTTTTCTCAAATTCCTGGTACTATAGAGAATTACGATCGAACCTGCTCCTGGAGTGATGCAAACTAGTCCCGTCATCATTCCCTGAACAGCTCCGATAACGGAAGGCTTCCCAAAGAACACAACATCGAGAGATGTCCACACAAGGAGACTGGTTGCTGCACAAACGTTTGTGTTGAGTACCGCTATCGAAGAGTCAATATTTGCAGCATATGGGGCTCCTCCATTGAACCCTGACCATCCCATCCACAGCAACCCTGCACCTGCAAGCATCAGTAAAACATTGTTTGGGGGAAACCTCTCTCTGTCGCTCTTTAGCCTTGGTCCAACCTGTTTGATTTATGTTACCAAATTGTAAGAATTTTATACACGAAATTTGATGATACGAACGAATAGTTTGATTTATGTTACCCAGTATGCGGCTGTGAGACCGGCGATCCCAGAAGAGAGGTGAATAACATATCCACCGGAGTAATCGATGACACCCCAGTGATAAAGAAAGCCTCCACCCCAGAGACTAAAAGCTCCAACAGTGTATGAAAATATAAGCCATAGAGGCACAAAAGCCATCCAGGCCTTAATATTCATGCGGCCGAGGACTGAACCAGCTAGCAAGATAAGGGTAATAGCAGCGAAAGTGAATTGGAAATATACAAGAGAAGCCATGGGAAAAAAGGGCACCGTGGTCTCATAGCGGTCGGTGGTGACCCTGTGCCTACTCTCAGGGACCCTGGCTCGGATAACGAGGTACTTTTGGCCTAGAGCGGGTGCACCCTTGCCCCAGAAAGGGAGAAGTTCATCACCGAAGGCCATGCGGTAGCATACAAGGACCCAGCAAATAAGGACAGCAGCGAAGGCGTAAAGAGCCATGAAGGCAGAGTTGACGGCCCATTTCTTCTTGACGATGCTAGCATAGAGGATTACAAGTCCAGGCATGCTCTGAATCCCCACCAGAGTGGAAGCTGTCATTTGCCATGCATTGTCTCCTTTGTTTAGCCATTGGGGCACTGCTGGGGCTCTCTCATTTACCGTGTAGGCTATCTGATTGGCATCCATGGCTAAACGTAGCTTGTGCTGCGCCGGGTTGACTCGGACGCATACACACCTTGGCAATATCTTTTCTATTTGTAACCGCTCTTAAGTCTTCTTTATATGTTAGGTTGGGTAGAAAAAAGTGAGATGCGTTGTAAGGAACCTTCTTTTTCCTTATTTTACTAAGGATAAAATAAACTTTAGTCAACCTTTTTTCATTTTGACGTGTGAATGGTGATTTGATATTATGCTACATTATCCTATAGTGCTATATCATTTTTCTTAAAAAAAAAATCAAAATCTAAGCAAAAATTATCAAAATTTAAAATTAATGTAACCCACAAAGTTAAAAATAAGAGACTAGATGTCATTGTGTATATCCTTTTCAATAAATACTTCTAGGTTGTTTTGGTAAGTTGTGTGAAAGTTTGGTATATATTCTGGATGAAGTTAGACTTTGTGCAAATGGAAAAGATTGATTTAGGAGAAAGGTCTCTGCCTTTAGACCCACATGTGTTGGCCCTAGCGAACTTGCTAGGCTTGATCAGTCAACGCATTTGCCATGTGATATTATAAATAAAATATGGAAAAATATGACAGTTTCATAGGTAGATTTTGCAACAACATTTTTTTATGTACATAATTTATGGGTTCTTTTTTTCCTTTTATATAATACATATGTCTATAGACCCTCTTAACTTTTAAATAAAATAATAAATATGTTTTTATTATAATTAAATTTATGTTTTTTTTATATTGACAATCGAACTAAAATTTAATCAATAATTTTTATCTTTTTAAACTTTAAAATATACTACTATAATCATAGGTGGATTTGGTGGATATTTTAGCTTTTCAATTTGAAAATTTAGTGATATTAATAAATAAGGTGGATTGATGGAAGCTTCACCGTTGTATCTTTAGGGTGTTTTCTAAGAAAAAGGAAAGAAATTAATTTTAAAAAGTTACAAAATATTAATTAAATTATTTTAAAATTTTTATTAAAATTATTAACAGATGGTTGATGTGATTGTTAAATCACCGTTTATCATATATATTAGTTACGGTAGTTTCCATGCTGCTTTTAGAAAAACGTTTTGAGTGATTGTTTTATCTTCTAACTTTAAATTATATTTAGGAACCTCCTTAATTTCAATTTAGTGTTCTTAGAGAAAATAGGTTAGGTTTGATTCATTAAAAGATAAAAAATAAAAAACACTCAAAACATTTTCTTAAAGCCACGTGGAAATTACGAGGCTAATATATGTTATATATGAAAAATAATGATTTAACCACTACATTAATATTTAACTTTAATGAAAATTTTTTAATAGTTCAATAATCGTTTTGTAAGTTTTTAAAGTTGAGTGATGAAATTGTAAAATTTTAAATAGTTTAATGACTATTTTGTAACTTTTTGAAATTGAGTAACCAAAGTGTAAACTTACGTATAGTTCAAAAATATTGGGTGTAGTTTATCTTAAATAAATAATATTTAAATGGGCATACAACACCATTAGTCATTAAACTATGTGTAAGTTTTAGTTTTGGTTGCTTAACTAAAAAAGTTACAATTTGGTCACTGAACTATTTAAAAGTTTTCATTTAAGTCATTAAGCTATTCAAAAGTTTTATTTAAGTCATTGGTCTGTTGAGTTTATTATTATTATTTTTTAAGTTCTACCAATGAGCTCCAAGTGATGATTTGATGATTGGTAAGTGGATCAAGATCTATCAACGAATAAAAGAACATAATTTAGATCCAGGCTGATTTGATGGTCAATGTCGGATATAGGAGAAAAAAGCTATTTAAATTTTGGTTCACAGATTCTAAGTTGTTTCATGAAAAAAAAATTAAATCGTAAAAGAGAAGGAGAAAGAGAGTTTTCGATTAGTATAAGTAGTATGAACAGAGAAAGTCATATAACATTAATTTTAATAATCCAATGACTTAAAATAAAACTTTTGAGTAGTTCAATGACCAAATTGTAATTTTTTTTAGTTAAGTGACTAAAGTAAACTTTACTCATAATTTAATGGCTAATGGTGTGATTTATCCGATTTAAATTTGATAAAGCAAGTAGCTTTCTCATATCATCTTTGCCTCTCTGGAGTTCGGAGAAGAGCATATGCACAGGGCTGAAGACTATAAGCAGTTTCGGAGATGCCGTGACAGAACTGCTTTGTGACGCCCTTCCATTGCTGTTCTTCATAAAATATATCAGCCAAACAGAATTTATGTATTGTTATTCAATAGAAATTACCCTAATGTTTCCATTGATAGAAACAAGTATTCTTAATGCTGTTTTCAGCAATATTGACTGAAAATGAAAGCAACTTAACTCATCAAATCAAACGATTTTAAAAATCACTACGTCACTTCAAATACATTTAATTCTAATTCCATCTTAAAAAAAAAAGTTTATATGAATCTATTCATTTTGAACTGAAAAAAAAAAATTAAATTCAAGAACTTGAAATAATGACTCCAAATATTTGATTAGTAAGCTCAAATAATTCCAACTCAAAGGATCAAAAATTAAAGCAATTAAACTTACAACTTATATTGACTTGATTGAAAATTAATTCCATCAATTCAAATTGCACGTAACTTGTAATATTAGGGGTTAAATTATTTTTTGGGTTTAGATTTTTTTTTAAGTTAAGTTTTGAACTTGACAATTGTTCTTTTTTATTGTCTAAGTTAAACCTTGAACTTGACAATTATTTTCACATTGAGACTTGAATTTTTTTTATCCATGTTAGTATTTGAAAACCCAAAAGTTAATGCTCCAATGTAGGAATAATTGTCACGTTCAAATCTTAATATGAGAACGATTGCTAAGTTTAATGTCTAACTTGGACAAAAGAAAAGTTCAAGCCCAAATATGAAAATAGTTACCTAGTTCAAGTCTCAATTTAAGAATAATTGCTAAGTTCAAATTCTAAAATGAAAAAAATTATTAAATTCAAACCTCAAATATCAATTTAGAATAAAAATGGAATTGTTGGAGGGAAAGGTGAACTCAGTTGTCATGATCTTGAATCCGGTAAAAGCCTATAAATCCATTAATGTCCAATTAGTGACTAAATGGGTTGGAAAACTAGAACCTATTTATCTAAGATGGGCTAACCCCATATATCCATAAAACTCTGTTTAAACAAATCCTAAACCCAGCCCATATAAGAACAGCAGACGCCTTCCCCACATGCTAACACCACAATAATGGACGAAAAGACTGTCCCACCACCTATCCAAGTACTAAGCCAACGTAGGTATCAATATTTAATTTAATACAGCCATGGATCATAGACATTGTGAATTAATCCTAGGTCCTCAAGTTAAAAACAAAAAAAAGGATGAGATGGGGGGCGTCTTGTAAAAGCTTGTGGCATCTACAACATTCTGTGGAATAATATATATTGAGGAAACAAACTAGGAGGGTTTAAAAGGCTAACATGGCTGATGTGAGATTCTTATAAGATAATATAAGTAATTAGGGGTGAGTAAAGTTTAATTTAACTCGAAAAATCAAAATTTTCAAATTTCGAGTTAATCAAATCAAATTATTCGATTTTTCAATCAAATTAAATAAGTAATTCAAGTTTCAAGTTCGAGTTATGTTAAAATTTACAATTCGAATGGCATAGAACTGTAATGGAATAACTATTTTGTGGAAATAGAATAGGGTTCAAATGGAATAGAAAAAGTACAACAATAGTTTGGTTAGATGGAATGTAATAGATACTTTAATAGCATTCAAATGTTTGATTTGTGAAATAGAAATTGAAATACCAAAACAAAAAATACTCAAATGACAAATATACTCTTCTAATACCTTAAAAATGTTGAAATACTTCATGGATATATTCATTAATATTTTTTTAGAAAAAATATTAAATCATTAATATAGAATTTTTGGATGTTATTAATTATTATGTAAAGATTGTTAAAATATGTGTGAGTCAGCAAATTTTTACCATCCATCATGCTTTTGCGGGTTAACTTTCAAAAAAATTTAATCCTCTGTATTAATTACTATTAAAGTGCATTAGTAGTTTTGTTTTATCTCAAACACAACTAAGATCTCAAGACAATACAAAGTTCATGAATTAAAAATGTATGCACAACAAAAGAATGAAATGGATAAACAATCTAATATAAAGAGAAACAATCAAAATTAAAACTTTAATAAACTTGCAGACACAATCTCCATTAGAATTTGGCTCAAACTTTATAGTCTTGCATACAAAAAATTACAACTTCTTATTGTTACAGGTCAAAGTGTAAAACCCATTACCATCGCACCAAATGCATCCAATGGAGGTCTATTGTTTAGATGGAGATTATTTGGCCCACAAGAACTGTCCCGATTCGGTAAGTTATTGGAGAAGCCTATCAGATTGAAGCTTGGTTGGCCCAATGACGAAGATATGACAACTTAGGCTATCTTGATAAGTATGGGAACTAACCTTTAAAGATTGATAAGGAATCATATATTGTAAAGATTAGATAAGATTAGATTTGATGTAATCTTGTAAATCTCTAAAATCAATGGATAGACTAATCTTGTTTGTCGATGTAATGTAATCTTGACCGTCGATTTTGGGAGAGCTCAACTATAAATAGAGAGCCCCCCTCATTTGTACTCACTCTATTTATTGTTTCATTATTCTTTGTGCATAAGAGAATATTTAGAGCATTTACTCAAACACCTCTCGTGCATTCTTTCTATTGTTCTTTTGTGGCTTCTTTTGGTATAAATTGTTTCTGCTATACAAATTGGTGCATTGGAAGAGTTCTAAAGGAACCCTTGCTTGTGTTTAGGCCGACTTAGATGAGTTTGGAAGAACGGATTGCCTAAGGTCGCACAGATCGTGAAACGAAAGATCTAGTCCCGTGACAAGTGGTATCAGAGCTATTGGTTGCAAAGGCACCTTTGGGATGTCGAAAGAAGAGTTTGCACAAAGGTGGGCCAAAAGATCAGTCCCTTTGAGGGAGCTGTAGTCGGATGTTGAGGAATGCGTGGGCAAACTTGAGGAGTCTAATGGGGATGCAAATGAGTCACATAATGCGCTTGGTGAACGCATAGATGACTTATGGGAGCAATCCAGGGACTTTGTGACCATGTGTCTCACTTCCAATAGGGATAATGTGCAAGAGTTGCTTGATTCCCAAAGGAAGAAAATGAAATAGAGGAACGTTACTCTCGAGGCCATGGTGATGGCTTTAAAGGAGGAAACAATGGCCACGATGAAGGTTTTGTACACAAGAATAGAGGAGCTCGAGGGAGAGCTAGCCTTGTGTCGAGCAGCAGTAGGGGAAAGAGTGACAAGTGCAAAACTCAATTACGAGGATGTCCCAAAGTCGAAATAGTTTGTGGGGACAAGGTCTACATGCGATGTGGATAATTTCTTGTGGAACATGGAAAACTACTTCTGTGCCAAAGGCATCACGGATGATGCAGTTAAGGTAAACACTGCTTCAATGTTTCTTATTGATATTACGCTTTTATGGTGGTGAGACAGGTCCACAGATAAAAGGCAAAGTGGGATTAGGATGTGACAAGAGTTCTAATATGAGTTAAAGGGACATTTTTACCCAGGATTTGTTGAGGAAAAAGCTCAAGCAAAGTTGGGACGGCTAACACAATGAGGCACAATAGAGGAGTATGTTCGAGAGTTCAAATGACTCATACTCCAAGTTTTAGATGTGAATGAGAAAGAAGCATTTCTTGTTTTTTAGAATGGATTGAAGTCATGGGTTAGACAGAAGGTGGAACAAAGAGGTGTCCAAAAGCTATTGGAAGTCGTGACGGTAGTGGAGTCCATGGTCAAGCTTGGTCTAGGGAAAGACAAGTTTGAGTATTCCAAGTCCAAGAAAAGGGGCGTATCTGAAAATGATTACAAGGAAGATATTGAGTAATGGCATCGGCGACAATAGTGGTAATGAGAAACCACGAGTTGGGAAGAAGAAACCCAACAAAAAAAAGGGACAAGTTGAAATGCTTTCTTTGCGACAGTCCATACATGTTGAAGAAATGTCTGAAGAAATTCACCCTTTCTAAGAAGGAGAAGCCGATAGATAAGGCCTTGGGATTTGGTTCGAGCGCAAGGGGTGTCGAAGCCAAAGAGGCCGAAAGTGAGAAGAAGCAAGTGGAGTGCTTCTTGTGTCATGGTCCGCATAGATTGCGAAAGTGTTCGAAGAAGACTGTCATCGAAGGGGAAGATAGAATAGAAAAGGAGCCCAAAAAGCTTGGTTCGAGCAAGAGAAAAGTCGAAGCCAAGAGGGCCAAGAGGAGCAAAAAAAAAAAGTGAGTAAAGTGTTTCTTGTACCGTGGTCCGCATGAGTTGTAGAACTATCCAAAGCAATCCAAGTCAGTTGTGGTCAAAGAAAAGGCAACATCGGAGCTTGCTGAGTCATCGAAAGGGCTTCCACACAAGGAAGATGTGGGTTTGTCATCGAACTTAGGAGAAAAATTTACGATGAAACCACTAAAGTTGGGACCAATGAGGCACAATTCCAGTAAAACGACGGAGTTGGTCGAGTCGTCGGTGAGGCTTTCACCCAAGGAAGATGTGAGTTTGGCATCAGACTTAGAGGAAGAAGCTGCGATGTAAACTGTGAAGCTAAGATCAATGAAGGCTCATTTCTATTGACACATCGAAGAGACTACCACCCATGAAAGTGGTAGCGTGTGCATCAAACTTGGAGAAAGTGGTGATGCAAGTTGGATAGTTGACCTGAGTAAATGTGACGAGTAAGGTATATTCTAAACACTTTAATAGTGTGTTGCGTTCTAACTTGTTAACTTGGAAAGAATGTAGGGGCATTTTCAAAGTTCTTGAGCAAGGAGGCTGAGGGATTGTGGGCAATTCAAAGCCAAGTATTGTGAATCAAGAGGATTCTGTTCGAGGCAAGTTAGAATATGGGCAAGAGAGTGACATAACTTCTTGCCATCGAGATGTACAAACAAGTAGGACGGTTCGAGTTAAAAAGAGACGTAAGTTGAGGTAAAGTTTTGAAAGAAGGAAAAAGCTAATGCGTTGAGACGAGACCGAGGCAAATCAAGTCAGTGCCATTTCGAAGTCACAACGAAGGTGTTGCGAGAATGAGTAGGGGAGAATGTCACGAGTCAAAGTACAAAGCCTATGACCATTGCACCAAATGCATCCAATGGAGATTTATTGTTTAGATAGGGATCATTGGCCTGCAAGAACTAGCCCGATTCGGTAAGCTGTTGGAGAAGCTTGTCAGATTGAAGCCTGGTTGGCCCAATGATGAAGATATGGCAACTTAGGCTATCTTAATAAGTATAGGAACTAATATTTAAAGATTGATAGAGAATCATATATTGTAAATATTTGATTCGATTTGATTTGATGTAATCTTGTAAATCCCTAAAATTAAGGGATAGACTAATCTCATCCATCGATGTAATGTAATCTTGACTGTCGGTTTTGGGGGAGCTCAACTATAAATAGAGAGCCCCCTCATTTGTACTCACTCCATTCATTGTTTCATTGTTCTTTGTGAATAAGAGAATATTGAAAACATTTACTCAAACACCTTTCGTGCGTTCTTTCTATTGTTCTTTTGTGGTTTATTTTGGCATAAATTACTTCTGCTATACAAATTGGTGCCTTGGAGGAGTTTTAAAGGAACCCTTGCTTGTGTTTAGGCTGACTTAGGCGAGTTTGGACGAACGGATCGCGTAAGGCTGCACGGATTACGAGATGAAAGATCTAGCCCCGTGACACTTATTACATGTTTATATCCTATAAACTTCAACATACAATCTTTTACATACAAAAGGAAAATACAACCTTAACAACATATTCAATTTCTAGATGATTTTCATTCATTAGACAATTGATGTGCTAGTTATATCCTCCAATTTTACCATGGATCACTTGGATGAATATTGGTTACATTATGATCATCTTTCTTAATTATGTTTTTTGCTTCAATAGGATCAGAATTCATCTCCATTCGAATAAAATTATGAAGCAAGCAACAATCAATAATAATCCGGTTATGTACCTTCACAAGATAAAATGACGGACTTCTAAATATGCCTTATCTGAGTTTTAACAATCCAAAATACATTTTAATAACATTACATATTGTTGAATGTTTCATATTGCAAAAATTCTTCCGGAGTGCTTGGTTGGTGATCTTGACGCCATTCATTTAAATGATACCTATCCAACATCAACTAGGTAGTAACAACTTATATTTAAAAACATTTACATTTATCAATTTTTTGTTCTCGATATTAAAAAGATACAAAAAAATTAATTCAAAAAATTTTTTTAGTCAAAACTTTACCATGAAGAACTTTAAGTTCATGTCTCCTAGTAATTGCATATTGAAGATTCATCCATCGACGACAAAACCTTCTCAACTAGAAAGAACATATACAAATTGCATATCAGTTGTACAAACACCTACATATTTGTTGCTATGTCAACTTTCCAAGTTCGATATCTAGGTTTATCAACTGATGGAACTTTAATCTTGATATATGTTCCATATAAAGCAATTTTACAAATAAAAGAAATTGTAAAGTTAATATAGTCTATTGAAATCTAAATCCAATAATTTATTTCAAGACAAATATATATACACTTCAATACCTTGAACCATTTCCACTTCAGATATGTAGAATTAACTGGAATTGGATTTGGCTTTTTAAACAACGTACCTTGCAAGTGCATGACTGCATTCAATACATTGTGGAATAACCTACTAAAAATTTCTCCAGCCTTTAAAATGGTGTTTGATAACTCGGTTTTTAGGTGATGAGAAATTACATACAAGAACATTGCCACTTGCTCATCCACAAGCATCTTCCTTGTTGATTTTGATCCTTCTAAATTCTATAACATGTAACACCTCTAACCCTTATTCATCGCCGGAACAGGATTATAGAGCATTACTGAACTTTTCAGATCAATTACAAACATTATGTATCATTTGAAAAATATATTGTAAATAAATCATATAGTCCCTTATATGAGCCCTCGAGGCCCAAAATATATGTTAGAAACAAATCGGGACTAAACTGGGTACTTAGGAAATTTTTCCAAAAAATAAAAAATTTTCATAAAAATAAGGGACACGTCCGTGTGGCCAAGTCGTGTGGCTCATACAATCAAGAGACATGCCCGTGTCTCAGGCCGTATGGAAATTCGAAATAGGGGTACACGGCTGTGTCCCAACTCGTGTCCAAACTTAGGTGCATACTGACTTGGGTTACATGGCCAGCCACGTGCCTGTGTGCTAGGCCGTGTGAGCATACTGACTTGCAATATTAAGGTGCAGGGGTTATATGGCCAAGTCACACGCCCGTGTGCTAGGCAGTGTGTAACACACGACTGAGACACACGCTCATGTCTCTGCTCATGTGAAAATACCTGAGCATTCTGTTTTAAAATTTAAAGTTGCAGGGGACACACGGTCAAACCACACGCCCATGTGTTAGCCGTATGTCTCACATGGTCCAGTCACACGCCCATGTGTCTAGCCGTGTGGACTTAAAATGAACCTTAATCATCAAGTTTACCATGCCCTGCAATCTTAGACACCAAGCAACTCATAAACCATTCGTTCAACCAATTCAAAACACAATCAAATATCTTTAAAACACATCAAAACAATCAACTTAGATACCTAACCAATGTTCCCTCATAGATTCCACAATTATATTATCAAAACATAATAATTTAAACAATTTTCAAATTAATTTATAATCATACAAATTTCAATCCAAATTTACCTATACCATATTCATTTAAGCACTGATCAAAACATGTCATATTATAGTCTTAACATTAGGTGTGAGCAAAATCCAACTCGATTTGAAAAATTTGATAAAAAATTCAAATTTTGAATTAAATAGTTTGAGTTATTTGAGTTATTCGGATCGACCCGAAAAAAATTCAAATTTTTCGGTTTAACTCGTATATGAATTACACAATTTGAGTTATCCGAAAATCCGAATAAGAAATGACAAAACTACGTCGTTTTGATAAATTTTAATTTTTAAATTAATTTTTTTCATCAACCTTACAGCTTATTTTCTTTCAGTCATTCCAAATTCCCACCCCCCAATTTTTCCTTTCTTCTTTACTCCAAGATTTTAATTCCTTCCCCACACCTGACGACCCCCCTTTGAATTGTTTACTCCTTTCTGATTTCTTGTTTTGTCCCACGAGGCCACGTCCACGGTTCCACAGGCCACAACCACCATCAGTTGTTTAAGGTGAGACTGTAATTTTTTTTTGGCTTTGTGCATGTGAATGAGTGAGTGTTTTCAATTTTTACCTTTACATTCTACAAAAAATTACTGTGCTCTTTTTGAATCTTCTTCTTGCTCCTTACGACAAGAAAAATTGAAATTCCACCTTTGAATTTGATTATCAATATTAGAGGGAATCCTAACTGAGTAAACTCATCACACATTTAACAAATTCTCATTTGAAAATCGCCTCGCCTGCCTGCCTTGTATGATTTAAGGGTCTGTTTTTACTAATCAAAGTTTCCAGGTTTCTGTTATTCTTTCTCATTATTCTAGGTTAATTAAATTAACCATTATTAGTAGGTTTGGTTTCATTTAAGTCATGCATATATATACGCCATTATTAGCAGGTTTAGCTTCATTTAAGTCACGCATATATATATTAATGCATATATATATTGTTTTATGTTTAGCTTCATTTAAGTTATGCACATATATATATTAATGCATATATATTCCGTTTAGCTTCATTTAAGTCATGCATATATATTATATTAAATATAAAAACCAATTCAAATTAAATTAATCAACTCTTTAAATAAATTAATTTTGCAAAAGGAAAAAGAAACAAATATAACTACTTTAATGCAATATTTCATATGAAGACCAGGCCATGGATGGAGTTGTTGAATTCACGTTTATTAAAGTTGAAAACGAACGTGACTCATTGCATTATTTGTTTCTGATAAGTATTAGTTAGGCATGCACTTTTTGATCTTAAATAACACGTGAATCATAATTCTTCAAATAGTGTGTTTGAAAAATAGACGAAGACACACTGCATCAATTGTGCCAACATGAAAGAAAAAAATGCTTTACGCTAACTTGTCACTCAATTCTTCAACTTAATCCAATTTGTTATATTGTAACAAAGTATGTATTTGCCAAAACTTGAAATTACAAACCTTTAACCTGTTGATGCCTAATAATGTTATGTTTATTACATTTATTTAAACAATATGTGACAAAGTGACGGAATTTTAGTTCATTCAAATTCTATTCCTAAACATGTGGATGAGAATGATTTGCGGCTAAAATAATTTGTTAATCTCTATCCATTATAAATATTAGTTGAAATGATTGGAAATCTCACTCCAATCTCCCAAAATAAGTGTTATGGACTTATGGCTTCTTTCATCTTTGACTATTGATTTATTTTATATTATTTATTGTAAGCTTTATTTCTTCTTCTTATTATTTATGTGAACCACAACTCTTCAAATAAGATTTTTAAAATTTTGGTTTTTTATTCTCATTTTTTTAAAATTTTGTTACGTTTACTCAATTATAAGTTTCGTTAATATATTCGATAAGTTAAGTTAGTATATTTTATAAGTAAGTTACTCCATTATTTTTGTTTTATGTTAACTTTGAACGCTTTAATTTGAATTGTTGATGAATACTTGTGTGGAACATATCTATTAGTATAAAACTTTGATGGAATTATGACCATTGACCATTTTGTAATTTTAATTGATTATATTTATTTTTGTAGATGAATAACTCAATTTCATCCCAAAAGTCCCAAAGCAAAAAAGCATTACAAGAAGCTACACCCACTTCTCCTACTAAAGTTGTTCGCATAACAAATAAGAGAAATACTCGAAAAAAGACCAAACCAAGGGCACCTTATTGGTAACATTTCAACAAATACTCAACAAAAGAAGGGGTGAATAGGGCAACGTGTAATTATTGCGATGTCACTTACACAATGAAAATCGAGGCTTCTACCACCAATCTAAATAACCATTTGGAAACCTGTTCCAGAAAACCCCAAAGTAATACATCGATCTTAAACAAGCAGAACTTGCATTTACAAAATCTAGCCAAGAAAATGTAGATTTGTCAACTTAGGTGTTTAATCAAGATCATATTAGAAATGCATTGAATCATATAATCATTGTGGATGAATTTCCTTTTAAATTTGTGGAAGGGGAGGGTTTTAATTTATTTATTTCTATAGCATGCCTAAGGTTTCATCTTCCATCTCATTGGAAAATTAGAAAAGGTTGTCTTGATTTGTTTAATTCCATGAAGAACACATTAAAGAAATCTTTTCAAAAAGAGACAAGTAGAATTTGTTTAACAATAGACACTTGGACGTCATTGCAAAGGATATCCTACATGGTTCTAACAGCTCATTGGATAGATGATGAGTGGAAGTTACAAAAGAGAATTATAAACTTTTGCCTAATTTCTACTTATAGAGGTGAAAGCATTGGTCAAGCCCTTGAGAAATGTCTTCGAGATTGGGGGATTGAGAAGGTCTTTACAATTACTATTGATAATTAATCTTCTAACAATGTTGCTATTGATTATTTGAGAAAGAAGTTGGTTCATCGAAAAGCTTGTGTTACGAATAGTAAATATATACATATGAGATGTGTGGCACACATTATTAATTTCATTGTTCAAGAAGGGGTTAATGATGCTCCTATATCTATGGATTGAGTTAGAGGAGCTGTGAGATATATTAGAGCATCACCATCAAGGTTATCTAAATTCAACCATCGGGCAGAAGAAGAAATAGTAGGTACTAAGGCTCATTTATGTCTAGATGTGCCTACTAGATGGAATTCAACTTATATGATGTTAAATGTGGCTGAAAAATATGAATGTGTGTTTGAAGTTTATGTTCATAATGATCATAACTTTTTTTTAGACCTTAGTGCTAGATGGGGATTCCCTACATGTGATGATTGGGAAAATGTTAGAAGAGTTATGAAAGTACTTGAGCCTTTTCATGAACTTACATTGAAGGTGTTTAGATCATTACATGTCACCTTTAATACTTTTTTTGAAGCAGTCACAGATGTGCATTGTCTTCTCGATAGTATAAACATTGTGGGGATTTAGACATAATACCTATGGCTTCAAAAATGAATGACAAGTACAAGAAGTATTGGGGTGATTCAAAAGTGATGAACTTGTTTATTTATCTAGCAGTTATCTTTGACCCACGACGGAAAATTGCTTTTCTTGCATTTGGAGTCAACTTGCTTTTCCCTACTATTGCAAATGACATTATAAGGATGGTCAATAGAGACTTGCATGATTTGTTTGATGAATATTCTGCAATTGTTAAGGGAAATCATCAAATGAATGTTGAAGTTGAATGTAATTTTCCTACTAAAGCTCCAAGTTCAAGTGAAAATGAAATAGATCAAGTAAAATCAAAGATAGGCTTAGTCATGCAACAATATATGAAGAAAAAACAACGTGTTGGCTTGGAAAGTAAATCTGAATTGGATAGATATTTGGGAGAAGTTTGTGAAAATAATTCAGATTCATTTGATTTGTTATTGTGGTGGAAAGTTAATAGTCCAAGATTCCCAATTGTTGCGCAAATGGCTCGAGATGTGTTATCCGTTCCTATCTCAACTGTTGCATCTAAAAGTTCTTTTAGCACAAGTGGACGTGTTCTAGATAATTTTAGAATTTCTTTGACTCCTTCTATAGTTGAGGCTTTGGTTTGCACACAAAATTGGTTTCTAAGGTCAAAAGATCCTATCAACCTTGAGGAGTATGTGGAGGAACTTCAAAATATAGATGATGGTATGGGGCTAGCTTAAATCCAAAAGGTTAATTGCTTATTTTATTTATTTTTATAAATATTCTCACAATTTAACTAATTTTTTCTCTTTTGATATTTATAAGAATTATCAAAGTTATCGGAACATGAAGATGGTAACATACTTAACTACAACTCACAAAATTGAATGTTTAGTTTTAATTTTTCTAGTAAAGATTTTCATAATTTAAGAATAAATTTTTATTTTTGTTACAGATTTGTCGGTACTATTTATAGTATTCGAAGAATATGATGCTTGAAGATAGTTTGATTTTAACTTTTTGGAATAAATATTTTGTTAATCCTTATGAAATTTTCAACCTTGCATTTGCTTTACTTGGTCAAAACAATTGGTTGAACTTTGGATTTTGTTGTGTAGGAAGCTTGAACTTATTTTGTTGAATTCGCATCTTGGAGCGTCACACCATGACCATTTATATCATACTTTTGGTGTATCATTTTATTATATCATACTTTGTGTAGTAGTGACATGTATCTCTATATCATGCTTTTGGTATATCATTTTTTATCTTGTATATAAGATAGTTCTTGACGCATAATTATGCACTATGTAAAGATGATTATGCGTGTGATGTAATAGCTCATGTAGTTGACTCAAATTATGGCCACAATGATCATCTTGCAACGTTATATATAGTTATTTTGCATGCCTAAAATAGTTCTTTACATGTAATTATTTAGTAGTAAATTATATTTGTTTATGTAGTTAAATAATATTGTACTTTGTTTACTAGTTAAATAATCTGTCCATGTAAACGCAATATTGAGTATAAATAATAGGATTCGTTAACTCGACTCGACTCAACTCGAAATTTTTTTATTCGATTCGACTGTATTTGAAAAAATTTCAAATTGAGTTCAATTGCTAAAATAGGATTCATCAACTCGGCTAACTCAAAATTTTTTGACTTGATTCTACTCGACTCGATCGAATACTCGCCCCTACTTAACATAACTTATACTCATATAAATATAACCAACCAAAATTAACTTATAATCTTATTTACAATCAATCCACAAAATAGTTAACATTTAGACACCCTAGGTACATGCTGACATAAAAAGAGACATACTTCACCACGTTTGAGATCAGGATTGTTGATGGATGCTGAATCGGTGATCATACTTAGGTACCTAACCTGTGCACGGAAAACAAAACCATACACTAAGTATAAACTCAATGGTATTTCTATAATTTGAATATTTAAAAAAAATTAACATAACATACTCATTTAATCATACAATAACAATAACCCTTCACTTAATCAATTCATAAATGAACCATTCATAACATATTCAATTCTCGTCATTTGCTATCTCAATAGCTTTTCACAATATGATGTACAATCCATGTGTCTCATTTTTCACATTCAATGTTTCCCAATACCAATCATAGTATCATTTCATTTAATTACCCCTATTAACACCTTGGACGGATACATGGATCCAACCAAAACACACCAATTTGGCCCCTAGTGCCTCATCGAATGATTCGAAGAAATAAGTTGACACCCAGTGTCCCATCGACTCGAGGTTGAAGAATCTCTGAACTCTTCCAATCCTATAGCATGCCATCTAGATCCGACTCAGCCCGATACAGTTAATAGGGTTTCAATCTTTTCAAGTGCAATAAACATCCAATATTCAATTTCCACATTAGTCACATATTCATATAAATTCCATTCAATATCAAGATGCTAACACTCACCTTAATTACTTACCATAAACATTTAGATCAAAATACAACAAATTAATAATTAAATTCGGATTATAGAAATACAAACTAAAACTTCCGAGCTATTCCTCGTTGACTTTATCTTTTCCCTTCTTAGTTGAAGTTTTCGGCACAACATTAGCCACAGAATTAAAACAATTAAAATTCATCAATACAATACAATTCAATTTCACATTGAATATTTCAATTTTTTTATTCAACATTTGCCTAAATTCCAATTTAGTCCCTAAACCGAGACTAACTTTATTTCTTTACAATTAATTCTATATTTTCATTCAATTTCCAATTTAAACTAGATTTAAATCTCTAATTTCACTTAAATCCCTAAATTTTGAAATTTATCCTACGATTCAATCCTTTTTCATTTCTAGCTTAAAAATCTATCAATTTAGACTCTAATACTCTAATTATTCATCATAGACAACATTTAAAAACTCAATAATTTCTAAAATTTTAACATAGGTTGGGTAGTATTTAATACCAGGATTCTAAAAACATAAAAATTATAAGAAAGTGGACTAAATTGACTAACCAATTAAGCTTTGAACTCTTGAAACCCTAATTCTCCTTCTTTCTCTTTCTCTTTCTTTCTTTGCTGTTTCGTTCTATCTTTCTATTCTTTTTCTATTTCTTTATTTGTTTTTCTTAATTATTATTTCATTTACTTAATAATATTATAATAATATAATATAACAATATTTATATATACTTAAATATTAAGCAATACATATTTTATTAATTTATATATATGTATATTATTTTTACACATGTATTTACTATTACCATACACTTGTTGGAATAAGGATTATTTGCTTCTTTAGTCCCTTTACTTTTCTTTGATTTATAATTCAACTTTTACTATATATTTAATTTAGTCCTTTTACCTAATTACTCTTAATTCAAGCAAATTCACCTAACCAAAACCTAATTAACCACACAACTAACTTCGTAAATATTTTTAATAAAAATTTACAAATCCGTTTTACAAAAATGGAGACCCAAAAACATACTTTCTGATACTCGTGACTATTAGGTCATTACATAACATCTCATATTATTTTAAAAAAGCAAATATATTCATCCTAATTTGTTCAATACATGTCTCATCACTAGCAAGTACAAGCCTCCTCACATAATCTTTTTGAGCATAAAAATCTAATATGTATGACATAACTCTTGGTCTATAACTTCTAATGGTGAACTTTGATATTAACATAGTTAAACACCAACTCACTATAGTACATATTTGTAACCCTGTTCTCAATACAATTACGATTCTTGTGCGTTTCTCAACATTGGTTATCAATGAAATCGAGACATTACTGCAAAATAGTTCATCCTTACACATTTTTAATCATAATGCACATGCTTGAGAGTAAAAAAAATTACAACAATCAAAAGAAGGTTTAATGATCGGTCTAATTATTAATTAAGAAAAGGAAAAAGAGAAAAATGTACCAAAGATAGCTCTCATAGGTAATTCAAACAAACAATTGAAAAATGTATATATCTTTCCTTTTTAGTCATCCTCACACATGCACATATACTTTGCATGTTACAACAACCCCATGTTTTTTTGTTTCATTTTGATTTCTATGCAAATTAAGACCAATTGTTTGGCCCACTAATAAAATTTAACTAACATAAAAGTTAAAACATGGTATCCACAAAATGAATGAATATAATTATGGTGCAGTTATAAATGCAGTTAAAAGAGTGTACTACTATTTACTTGGAAAAACTATAGGCTTTATTGTGGTTGGGAAAGTAAATTAAGAAGATAAATACAATGGACACACACAGATGTATCATATGTTTTTGGGTTATTTTATCTAAATGACCTAAAAAATAAATAATTACACAAATGGCCCAAGTTAAAAAACAATCACTCAAATAACCTGAAATGAACAGTAAACTTAGGTTGTGGGACTTAAATGGCCAGCATTGCCTTGGATTTTGTCCCAATCATCACCTGATAATTGTGTCAAGTGATAAAAAAAATTTTGTGGTTGGGGGACCTAAATGGTCAGCACCCTTCGTATTTTTTTCCTAATCGTATCATACTAGTATACTTTACACCGGTATTTGAAAAAAAATTTGGAGTTGGGGGACTTTGATGGCTGACACCACTTTTTGCATTAAAAAATAATTCTTTTGGGTGTTGACACATAGATGGTTGACACCCTCTTTACAAAATAATTCTTTTTTTTTTGAGTTGGGGGACTTTAATGGCTAGCACCACCTTTTTTGATATCTAAATTTTTTTTGGTGTTGGCACACTAATGGTCGGCACTCTTGTACCAGATTTTAAAAAAAATTTGGTATTAGGACACTGATAGCCAGCATCCTTGTACCAGAATTAAAAAAAAATAGATGCTGGGACACTAGTGGCCGACACCTTTGTATCAAAATTTAAAAAAAAAATTGGTGTGTCGGAACACTAATGGTCGGCACCCACTTAGTCTATATATATGGAGGGCCTTGGGGGTGTGCTATTGTAGTTGGATAGAAAAAAACTTGTTTGGGAGTGTACTATCAAATGTGGATATTGATTTTGGTAGTGTATCATCAAATGGGTGTCATGTAGTGGGTTGTAGACGGGAGTTTTTGGGAGTGTACAACTTAATTTCAGGGTTGAATTATATATTTTCAATTTTTAACGGAGTTTAATTATATACTGTCACGTTAACCATAAAGGTTATGACATCAAAGGTAGGATGACTTCCTACGACATAGATGATGAACTGTGTAGACCAGTTACAGTTAAAGAATATGACGAGCGAACAAGGTCGAAATTACTAAATGTAATGTAAACCTGATTCAAGCAAAAGACGACTAATTATGAAGAAACTACTATTCAAAATGTTTGTATTATTTTTGTATTTGTAAATCAATTTTAGTTTGTATTATTTGTTGGTTGAATTTTATATTTTCGTATATAAATTGTTCTAAAATATTTTTATTATTTTGGGGTGTTGTAAAAATATTTTAATCTGGATTTTTTGGTCGAATTTTATATTTTCCTATATAAATTTTATATATTTTTGTATATTAGTTTGTAGAATGTTCTTATTTTCTTGTATTATTATTTTCATAATATTATTTGTTCGAATTATATATTTTTGACTTAATATTTTGTATTCATCTATGCCCACAAATAATTACAATAAAAATTCCAAATTTTTCGTGTTTGTAGAATAATTACAAAATAAATATTTTTTTAAAAAAATCAAAACTGTGTAGATCCTGGCAACATCCCTGATGTTGGCATATAACGTTTGGGGTACCTCCGTCGACAAGGGCGTGGAGCTTGCTGAGGAGTTTAATAGTTGCCTAGGCCGACCTTCGGTGTCCCTTCCGGTGTATTGAAGAAAGTTGTGAAATTGTATACCCTATTATCGGGGGTTTTGGGGTATTGCAAGACTAGAGGTGTCGAGCCAAAAATATCATCAATGTTAGGTGTAGGTGATTGCTGATGGAGCTCCGACTATTATGAGGATGATCTGGAGTGTGCCGAATCTTAAGGCTCGAGGTCTTCGCCAAATATCTCCTCGAATGAAGAAGGATTTAGATGGAAGGTATACGAGGTTTTCTCAGATGCTTCATATTCGGGTTCGTGATCGGTGTTTGAGAAAGAATTTATATTCCTGTATGGGGGAACTCGGTTACAAGTCGGTCGTGTTCCGGTCTTATGCCATCTAGTAAATTCTAGTTGCGTGTGTTCTGGGATCAATATATATTCACCCTGGTAAATGTATACCAACTCATTTTTGAAGTACCATTTTGCGTACTTGCACGAAGGAATGAACCCTGTGTCCGAGACAAACAAAGGGGGTCGCCTCTCATGTTAGGCATTCCACAGAAAGCTATATGTAGCATATTGGTTCGCCTAATTTATATGGTCCCTCCCATTTTTGTCAATCCCGTGTATTTCACCCAATATATGTGGAGGGTCTAGGTTAGGTTGCATGTAACCGAGCTGTCTTAATACCTGATCCACGACATTCTAGTTGACCATATAAAATTTAATTAATGGCATGTTTGTTACGAACAGAGTTTGCTAATCGTGTACCTATGATGGTATGAGTGGTGTAAATTTTAGCCTGAATACGACATCCATAAAAACTACACATTATAAATCAAACGTTTAGGGCTGATAGTACTTTTTTTTACAAAAAATGTATTTGTTGGAAAAAGGTCAGAAGCATATTTTACCTTATCACCAGAGTAAGTCTCTATCATTTGGCGGTATACGAGTATGGTGTATGACCGTCCAATTCCCGGTACCATCGACCATCTAAAATACACGTGAATATTTTCAATTATTATTCTTTTCATGCAAAAGTACTATACTATAAAATTAAGAAACAAAAATATAGTTGAATGTTAAATCACCCATTTACGAGTGGCCAGGACAACAGTTGGTGGCTCACACCTGCCAGAAATGGCATCCGACATAAAGCCTACGACTGCAGTAGCATGCAGCAACCAGCCACAGTCTTTGTAGATGGCTTTATCTCTTGACAAAGCTCACAGTATAAGCACGCCTGTACTGTAGAGCCCCAATTATAGTTATCGACTTGGGCCAGGTCTTCTAATAGGGTAAGGTACATGATGTGGACTTTATTTTAATTTACATCCAGTATCAATATGCCCCTTATGAGTTGCAAAATGAAAGTTCTAGCAGTGTAGATAATGTCCATCTATGTTGGATTGCTTGGGAGATGCTCGAAGTTAGCTCTTAACCAAGTGAATTTCAGCTCGGTTAGTTTTCCTCCCTCGTCATCAAGGGGTACTCTTCCTAATAATTGGCTACAAGTACCTTACGAATTGAGCACTTTTCCAAGCCCGGTTACTACTTCTCCATTGATAGAAAGCCCCAACTGGACTACTACGTCTTCTAGTGTGATTGTTGCCTCCTTGTACGAGAGGTGAAACGTGTGTGTCTCGGAGCACCATCTTTCAACCAGGGCTGATATTAAATCGTCCCGTAAGTCAGCTATTTGAATATATGCGGCTACCCTAAACCCCGTGACATCCAAATACGACAAAACCCTCCGATCCAAAAAATATCCCAGATCATGAAGTCGAGATCTGACAACCAGGTATAGTTCCTGCGAAAATAGTAAAAATAATAAGTTTTAATTACTGTTTAAAAAAGAAGATATTATCAATTAGTAAATATTTGTATAAAGGTCAACAAGTGAATATTTGATCTTATTGCAAACAAATTTAGCAATGTAGTTGTCATGCTTTAGAAAAGATTATCATCCATTCTGATATTTTCTATAAAATCAAAGAAATTATCAGGAATGATATAAATTATTAGGAAATTACTAGAAAGCCTTTAAATTTGAAACAAGTCTGCAGAAATTTACAATTGTTAGTATTATAGGAAAATGAGAGGAATAAATCTTGTGACTAGCGGTGGTTGACGATGGTCGGTGGTGACTTACGATGGTCGGTAGTGGAACTTGCGGTGGTTGGTGGTGGAATTTGCGATGGTAAGATAACTGATGGCTCAAATTAGCTATTTATAGTGGGGGACCATTGGGGTTTGAGGGAAAAAATTAGGAAGAAAAAAGGAAAAAAAATTAACTGAAAAGCCTTGTGACCCGTACGGGTCACGTCCGAGGGCTTAAAGCCGGCCACTAGTGGACTGAGTAACGCTGACACATAGGCCTGACCTGAAGCAGGCCATTGCTTGGCCATGGCCTGACAGAATAGGCCTAGGCCTAGGCATGACACGGGAAGCGAGGAGTGAGATTGAAGCCGATCATTACTTGGCCTAGGCCTGACACGTTGACACCAACCTATCATTCACGGGCTGTCAGTGTTTTAATTTTTTTTTTACTTTTTTTCTTCAATTCACGGGCCTATTTTATTTTTTTTACTTTTGTCCTTTTTTTTCATCCATTTTTATTTCTTATTACTCTATTTATTTATTTTAACTTTTATACTTTTATTTTATTTATTTTACACATTATTTATTAATTTTACACTATTTCATTTCGTAATAAATGAATAAATGAATTATATGTTTTTATTTATTAATAATAAATATTTTTTATTTTTCTCATTATTCATTTTATTTTTTTAGTAAGTTTTTATTCTTTAAACTAAAAATAGTGGCTCATAAAAAAACTTACAATATAAAGAAATAGATAATATTTTTTATTTATACTTTAATTACAAGTTTTTACAATAATCATAAAATAATAAAAAATCACTCGTCCTATTCGTCGTCTTCCAATCTGACATTAAGAGAAGATTGGCTGTGAATATAAACACAATGTGGGCAAGTTGGTCGGTTCTGGCCGAATGTTCGGTAGACCGTGCATTGTTTGGGTTCGCCCTTTTCCTTGATATCGCTATCATTTTGAATCCTCGTTGACTATGGTCGACCTTTAGAATGTCTACGAAGACTGTAGTCCATCAACATTTCAAAAGCAAGCGGCGAAAATTCCCAGTTCGAGACATTCGATATTATGAGAAATTCGTTCCCTCAAATACGCATTGTGCGTTGCAGCATGTAGACCTTGTCTATGAATTGTTCAACATGTAATTTTGCATGCGCACATGCTGCATGAACATGCGTACACGGATATCAAAGATTCTAGAACCACCCACACTCGTAATACATATTTTGCATATGAACAGCGCACGACCTGGGTGGAGATCCAAGCAACGACCTACGTACTCTTGAACCCGAAATGTCTTCAAGTTGCGCAAATATAGTTCTGCATTCATCCTCCGAACCCTATTCGCATTTACTTTCATTGCGTTTCGAATGCCCTCAACGTACACGTACCCGTCCTCCATTTGCTTTACTTGTCTCTGCCCTATCCTTGGCATCAATGTTGGCAGACTATAGAATGTTACCGAGAAAATAGCCAAAATTGGAAGATAACGTGTATGCCTCATGATCGCATTAATCGCCTCTACGAGGTTGGTCATCATGTAACTATACCAAAACCCATCATCGAAACTTTGACCCCAGTGCCAATTCTCTATTTTACCCAACCACTGTCAATGACGAAGATTTTCGGGTAACAATTTCATTTGAGCTTCAAGCTTCACAAACCTTTGCATGAATCATCGCGGTTCTAACTCGTACCTTGTGTATGCAATTTCGAACAAATAATTTAAAACAATTAAATAGCTATAAATTTATAAAAAGGAAATTTAGAAATACAAACTTATAAATCTTGAAAAAATACAAATCAATTTTGGAACATTGTTTTTTTACACATTTTCAAAAGTTCTTTACGACATTCTTTATTCTTATACTATCTTTGGAAGTTTGACACAATGTGTCAGATGCAATAAACAGACCTCCACGGAACCCAGAACATCTTACAGAGTAACTAATCCTTTCGATCTGTCCAATAGAAGGCAAACGTTGTCTTGCCTGACATTGTGCCTCCTCAGATTTGACAAAAAAAATTCCAAGACTCGAAGTTTTCACTTTCCACAATGGCAAAAGCGATAGGAAGTACATTCTGATTGTCTTTTTATACAACCGCAATCAGGAGTATTTCCGTATACAATACGTGCAGCCATGTTCCATCCACCTACATCATCAGCTTGTAGTGAGGGAAGGCCCTAACACATGACTCGAACGTCAAAAACAATCAGTGGAAAACTCCTTTACTCAGTTCAATCTCGCTGTTCGAGCCTTTATACAACAATGTTGCAAATCAGTCACCGTTCCCGACACATATTACTGCATCGCGGTTATCAACCCTTGAAGTTCGTTGTATGACGTATCCCAATCACTGTACAACTGTTTCATCACAATTTGTTTTTCCCACTAAGCCTTACTGTAGGAAATCTTGTATTTGAACTGAGCTTGCATGTCCATAAGAAGAGTCGATACAGGGATGGTGGGACTATCATTCACGAATGGGACTTGGCAATTGCATATTATTTTTGCATCTATTTATCGATGGTTTTGCGACCTACGTGTAACACCCCTTACCCATGTTCGACACTGGGATAGGATATGAGGCGTTACTGGACATAAACTCACACAATCATACAAAACCGAGGTAAGAATTTCCGTCCAAATTTAAAACTTTTCATTCTCATGCATATCGTCCCTTATGAGGGCCTACAAGGCCCTAAACATACATTGGGTATGGTTTGAGACTAAACTTGAGAACTTTCAGAACTTTTGCGACACTTAGAAAAATTTCTTGTTTTGGAGGGTCACACGCCCGTGTGGCTTGGGACATGCCCTTGTCTTCAGCCCGTGTAACTCACTGTTTATGACATCATCAATAAAATAGGGTTACACAGCCAAGTCACACAGCTGTGTCTCTACCCGTGTGTTTACTACTGGGCATTCTGTTTTACCTAATTAGGGTGCATAGGACACACGGCCGGAACACATGCCCATGGGGCAGACCGTGTGTCACACATGGCCTAGACACATACCCGTGTGTCTACCTTGTGGACAACTTTGAGGCTATTTTCCAAGCCTTTTGCCACCATTAGGCACTCACATACTTAAACATATTTCATGGCACACAACATGTCACATTTTGACAATCAATCATTCCTAATCAAGACTAATTCATGCCCATGTAATGTCACTATTTCACATACTCAAATTAACAAGTTTACTTAAGGCATTCCACACCAATTTCATATCTAATCAACATTATTAACCTACTCTCAATTCACATATTTAAACCATGATCATAGCCATACCAATTTTTTCATCATTCATTCATCATACCTATATGCTATATAACACCATCCATCATCATCAAGACTTCGACACATACATGCATAATTAATTAGGTTTACAACCCAATAATGAATACGAGCCATATCTCATGGCCATATACAAAATGAATCACCAAATCATTATAAGCCAACACATTTGGCCAAATTAATAATGACATAATTAATCAAAAGACAAAGTTCCTATACATGCCATAAACTTAAAATACTTGTGTTCACTTATACCTAAATGATAGCTTGATAGTGTGATGGCATCTCCGGCAGCCTCCAACCCAAGCTAGCTAAATTAACTTATAAGAGATAGGAAAGGAAAGGGAGTAAGCTTCAAAGCTTAGTAAGTTCATATGCAAATAAATAACAACAATTAACATTCATTTACTTTATCCATCCATAATGATACTATTATTATAATTTGCATTAAATCTCATGATTTCCATTTACTCATTCATAATGCTTACTCTTTTATCTTACAAACACTAATTGCATGTCTTGGCATTAGGTTAGCAACTCTAATCTCCCCCATTATAGCATATCACATCATTAACAAGTTATTTTAGCCCTCTTAACAACATGCACATCATTTACTAGTAATCATAATTTCAACATATAGCTTAACAGTCTTTCACATATCTATAGCTCACTTCTCTTTATGTTTTCATAATAACTTTAATCGACGATTACGCTTCTCTTTCTTCTTCTTCTTTTTTTTTCATATCCATTGAATCACAAGTTGAATATATACATCGTACTTTATCACAACTCAATTGAGCTTATAAGCCCAACACATGATTATTTTCAAATCTTATCATTCATCCATTCATCATAAAAGTAGATCATTAGTCACAAGGTTATCAAGTATCATAGATACATTTTAAATCATGTCACTTACATAGTGTATCATAAAACTTATGAATATGATTCATTCATTCACTTCTTACTGAGATTTCATCGATTCATAATATCAATATTTATGAGCTTCGTGTACATACCTGTACCCTTGCAACATGGTCATACATTGTCATTCCTTTGACATAATCTTTAGATCACCCGTTGAACCATTTGGAATACTAAAAGATACTCGGGAATTCTTATACACATAGTAAGATGCCAATGCCATATCCCAGATATGGTCTTACATAGGATCACATATTGATGCCAATGCCATGTCCCAGACATGGTCTTAAATGGGATCACATATGGTCTTACTGGGATCACATATCGATGCCAATGCCATGTCCCAGACATAGTCTTACATGGGATCACGTATCGATGCCAATGTCATGTCCCAGACATGGTCTTACATGGGATCACATATCAATGCCAATGTCATGTTCCAGACATGGTCTTACATGGGATCACATATAACTCTAATGTCATGACATTTGTATCCTATCTATTCCTAAGGTTCAACCGATAATTTTACCACATCGAATCTTCATCGAACGTATTCATAACAATAATTAAACAATTCATGCAATATCATATATTAAATGCATAATATAAAATTGTATTATTTACACACGAACTTACCTTAACACCAAAAATGGCAAAGAGGGACCTAACCGTCACTTACACGTTTTCCCTCGTTCTAGTCTAGAATGTAGTTTTCTTTGATCTATAATATCACATTTAGCCCACTTATTAGTAACATTATTCAATGTGACCCAAAAATCGTACTATGGAAAAATTACGTTTTTGCCCCTAAAGTTTTACATATTTACATTTTTGCCTCTAGGCTCGTAAAATGAAATTTATTCAATTTCTGTAACCTAAAAGCCTAGCCAAATCATTTTCATAACTATAACAGTCTAAAATTTCCATTAAAACACATTTTTACCACATATTTTATAACTTTTATAATTTAGTACTTTTAGGCATTTTCACCAAAAATCACTTAGCAAAAGTTGTTTCTCTAACCATAAATATGTATAATCTACCATTCATCATAAAAATACACAAAATTATAACATGGTTCAAACCCTAGACCTTTATCATAACTCAAATAAATGGAAGAAATAGGTAGATCTTGTTGCGATGATTTTAAAAACGTAAAAATCATTAAAAACGGGTTTAGAACGGACTTACAATTGAGCTTGAAAGCTTGGAAAACCCTAGACATGGTTTATTCATGTAAAATTTAGACAAGGAAGAATATGGACGAGAAATTTTGGCTTTTATTTTGTTTATTAAGTCATTTAATTACTAAATGACCAAAATGCCCCTAACTTAAAAATATTCTATTTCACTTATTTCATGTCCATTTTTGTCCAAAAAATTATCCAATGGTATAATTACCATTAAGGACCTCCAATTTAAAATTTCCTAACAATTGGACACCTCTAGCTTCTAGAACTCAGGTTTTGCACTTTTTACGATTTAGTCATTTTGAATTAATTGAGTGCCCAAATGTCAAAATTTTCAAACAAAATTTTCACGAAATCATTTCATAATCATAGACCATAAAGATATAATAAAAATAAATTTTTCCTCGTCGAATTTTTTGTCCCGAAACCACTGTTCCGATCAGGCCCAAAATCGGGTTGTTACAATGCCATAGTCCAACTATGGTCTTCTATGTACTCACATGTACCGCCATGGTCTGACCATGGTCTTACGTTCACAATGCCATAACTCAGTTATGGTCCTTTCACTGAAATGCCATAGCCCAACTATGGTCTTACATTACATACTTTGCCACGGTTCAACCATGGTCTTATTCGTCGATTCATCATCGAACGATCGTACTCATTTCCTACATTCTACTCAATTTGATCTTACAATTCAATGTTCATTCTATTATAAAGTTCATGGCTCAACAAAAAAGACATAAAACAAAACATTATGTTATCTCTAATTTAACAATTAAACATAAGATTCAACCATATGAACACACTAATCACACTTACTTAAAGAAGTATACATAAGCACACATTTCATCAATTTGTGTAAGTGTACTTATCATATTCACTTAATCAAATATGTTGGGCAAATAACATCATATGCATTCCATACAAATATGGATGGCTTATCACAACATAAACCTTCGTTTCATTTCACTTTTTCACATTTCTCAACTTGTGGTTATCTTATTTCTCATGAACTTCTATTCATACCTTTCCAAATCTCAACACATCGTCAGCACATTTTAATCATCTCAATATCATTTTCAGCATTATTGAAAATAGCTCGGTTGGAAGTCATCTCTGTCTTAATAAAATAATTTTGTTAGAGCCGGGAGATATCACACTATCACGTATAGCAATATGGCATGTATAGCTAGTCATATAAGCTAGGTTAGTCCAAGAATTGACTAAACCATAGCTAAAATATAGCATCGTAATGGTATGTAAGACCATAGTTGGATTATGACATCAAGTAAACGTCGTACTCAAACCCATAAGATGTTCTTTAATTTGATAGATGTTGGTAAGTGAAATTGAAGTTAAAAGTTGGAACTTAATTTGATACTAATATTGAGCTTGAGTAAGTAAGCTCATTGTTTGAAATTATGGATGACAGAAAACATTTGTAAAATAAATAAGTGTGTTAAATTGTTTAAAGTGAACTATGTGATTATGATGATATTACATTAATGATGAATGCTAAGTTATATGTGTGTATTTATGAGAGTCAAGTTAGAGGCTTTACGACCTCACCCCCTGACCGGTGTTGCTTTTATAATGAAAATTCACGAGAATTATGTTGAATAAGTTCACAAGTGTAAAACCAAAGAATACAGTGGTGGAATAATTAGTAATGTATACAGAGGTGAGATTAGTTTGGGAAGTGAAAACAGTTTTGGAAGAAATATCAGAACGTTTTAAAGATTATATATATTATACAATGTCACGATTAAAGAAGAAGGTAGTCTCAGCTAATCAACTTAATTAGGCATGTAGTCCAAGTATGTATTTGTCGAAATCTCTCCCGAATTGATTTTCATTAGTGAGTATAATAATACGGGGTTCGTGATGAAAAAATTAGTTAGAGAAATGATAATTGAGTTGTAAAGGTGTTTATGTGTAAAAGTTATGGTTGAATAGATTATGATGACCTCTTTTGGGTATTCTATATATTCCTTATTCTCAGAGATATGTGTGTGATTGTTCATTTTTTGATGAAGTTCTTATGTTGTGAGAATGTTAGCTAACTCTAATATTAGTCGAAAGCACTGTTATCCTGGTTGGTTTATGATCAGTATTATTTTATCTATCTCTTTGAGACTCTATTCTAGTATGTTTGGAATAAGAGTTGATGGCGAGAAATTATGTGAGACTATTCTTTTGTATCTATTGGATGATGTTTTGTCTTATATACATATTTAGAAAGTGTATTATCTTTGCTACGATGGAATTCCAGAGCTGGTAAGTATTGTTCTCTTTTAGTTTTCTCTGAGAAATTATCCAGATCTTCATTCTTATTTTCTTATGAGTTATGTTCTCAGATTTCTGGTATGGTATCGTATTTTCTTATCATCCTTATTGTGTAAATTATCGGACATGAGTTATCTTTAAAGTAAGTTCTTTAGTATGTGATGGCTATGTTTATTATGATTGTATTTCTGGATTTGATAATAGGAATGTGGTGATTCTGGTATCTGGATTTCTCTGATTTTCGTGAAGAGAATTAACATCGGCAAAGGTATAAGTAGTGAAATCACAAGCTTCAATTTATATGATGAATTTCTTTTCTCAGGTAAGTTAATTATAGTCAGTGCATTTAATTGGGATGTCTTTGTTTCTTTGAGCTAATGTGACTGTAAAGGCCTTTGATTAACATGATAAGAGAACTTTGAAAGATTGCGTGTTTGAGTTGTTTTTACTAGTCCGATGAAAGGAACATTTTGCTATATGTTATTAATCGATAATTGAAATCGACTTAGTTATTTTTGTCAGAGTGAGCTGACCAGTTGAAATGTGATTTGAATTATATGTATTTAAAGTATCCTCAAGTATAGTAATGAATTTTGTACATTCACGAGTATGTAAACAAGCAGTCTGATTAAAGGACCTATATTCTAGAAAGTATGATATAGAGATATTGGATTGCTCTAACCGAATGATGTTATTACGAGTTAAAATTGTTTTGATTTGAAAGGTTATCGCATTGAAAGTTGGAATGATCTGTGCATGTTAACAAAATCGGAAACAGTTGAAAGTATTATTAATCGAAGCTCTAGTTCTGAGTTCAATTTGAACTGAGTAAAGAATTTATGATTTCAGTGATGCACTGTTGAACGAATTAGAATGTGTCTAAATACAAGAATGTAAAGAGATAGTTTGTACTTTCAGACGGTTAATGTTACATTAAAAAGAACTGTTGGACTGGTGATTTAGAGATGACCGCTATTATGTCTGTGTTGATAATTGGATGACTTCGTGTGTTCGACAGGAAATCTCACGTGCTTCCTGGTCCAAAAAGTTAGAGTATTGAATGTCCTAGAAAGATCTGAAATTTAAGACAGTGTCAATGGTTTGTGATAATGAAAGATTTCGAGTAAGTTGTTAAGTTAATCTCTGAGAAAGCGGTTATAGCTATAGATGCCTAGATGGAAAATATTTGTTTATTTTGTGATTACTGGTTACTTGATTGACCTTATTTGATGATGGTCTAATTCTAGCTATATTAAATGCTAAAGCAAGGTTTTCCTTTCGAAACCGAGAAGCTTAGAAATGTGATAGTGAATGGTAATCTAAATGAGTTCAGAGTGAGTTTACTTCTGATGTTAAATTTTAGGTAGGTCATGACTCCTGTTATTATTGTTATTTCAAGATAGAAATTGCGTACAATGATCCAGAGTCTATGCAAAATTTTTTGCATGAAGTTCAGTGGTAGCTCGTTTGTTCATCCTAAAGTAATGAAATGTGCAGTTATATGAAGTAGATATTCTGGTGATTGAGTATTTATCACGATATTTTTGAGTTTATGTCCAGATGTCTATTTGTTAACAAGTAATTCGAAAATCAAGTATATTCAGGACTAATACGGTCAATGATGGTGTGGGAGTGATAATGAGATAGAGTTACCATAAATTTCGTATCGGGATTGTCATAATCTCCAGAAAGGAAGATGTTACTTGAATTGTGATTGATTGTTTGGCAAAGATCCATATGATCGTTCCAATATGTATAGAGTTTCTATTTGACAGAACAACTGAGCATATGAATTCCTGAGAGAGTAACTGAGATATTGACGATATGCTCTGGCATTGTGTGCTAAAGTCCAAAGGTTATTGGAAAGAGATATACGAGGTGAATTCGGTTTGTGATTCTGAGAAGTTTTGTAAAAGTGTTTTATGAGAGTTGAAAGCAACTTCTTCTGGTAAGATTTTCGAGGACGAAAATCCCTAAATGGGGAGAGTTATAACAACCCGATTTTGGGCCTAGTCGGAACAGTGCTTTTCGGACAACAAATTCGACGAGAAAAAAATTATTTTTATTATATTTTTATGGTCTATGATTTCTTGAAATGGTTTTGTGAAAATTTCGTTTGAAAATTTTGACGTTTGGGCACTTAATTTACTCAAAAGGACTAAATCGTAAAAAATGAAAAACCTAAGTTCTAGAAGCTAGAGGTGTCAAATTGTTATGAAATTTTAAATTGGAGGTCCTTAAATGGTAATTAGACCATTGGATAATTTTTTGGACAAAAATGGACATGAAATAAGTGAAATAGAATATTTTTAAGTTAGGGATATTTTGGTCATTTAGTAATTAAATGACTTAATAAACAAAATAAAAGCCAAAATTTATTTTCCATATTCTTCCTTGTCTAAATTTTACATGAAGAAACCATGGCTAGGGTTTTTCCAAGCTTCCAAGCTCGATTGTAAGTCTGTTCTAATGTCGTTTTTAATGATTTTTACATTTTTTAAATCCTCGCAATAAGATCTACCTATTTCTACTATTTATTTGAGTTATGATGAAGGTATAGGGTTTGACCATGCTATAAATTTGTGTATTTTGATGTTTAATGATAGATTATGCATGTTTATGATTAGAGAAACAACTTTTGCTAAGTGATTTTCGGTGAAAATGCCTAAAAGGACTAAATTGTAAAAGTTATAAAATATGTATTCAAAGTGTGTTTTAATGGAAACTTTGGGCTGTTATAGTTATGAAATTGATTCAGCTAGGCTTGCAGGTTAAAGAAATTGAATAAATTTCATTTTACGGGCCTAGAGGTAAAAGTGTAAATATGTCAAACTTTAGAGGCAAAAATATAATTTTTCCATAGCATGATTTTTGGGTCACATTGAATAATGTTACTAATAAGTGGGCTAAATATGATGTTATAGATCAAAGAAAATGAGATTCGTGACTAGAACGAGGGAAAACGAGTAATTGATGGTTAGGTCCCTCTTTGCCATTTTTGGTGTTGAAGTAAGTTCGTGTGTAAATAATGCAACTTTATATTATGCATTTAATATCTAATATTGTATGAATTTTTTAATTATTTTTATGAATACGTTCGATAAAGATTCGATATGGTAAAATTCCCAGTTGAACCTTAGGAATAGATAGGATACAAATGTTATGATATTAGGGTTATGTGTGATCCCATGTAAGACCATGTCTGGGGCATGGCATTGGCATTGATATGTGATCCCATGTAAGACCATGTCTAGGACATGGCATTAGCATCGATAAGTGATCCCATGTAAGACCATGTCTGGGACATGGCATTGGCATCTTACTATGTGTTTGAGAATTCTCGAGTATCCTTTAGTATTCCAAGTGGTTCAACGGGTGATCTAAAGATTATGTCAAAGGAATGACAAGGTATGACCATGTTGAAAGGGTACAAGTATGTACACGAAGCTCATAAATATTGAGATTATGAATCGATGAAATCTCAGTAAGAAGTGAATGAATGAATCATATTCATGATTTTTATGATACATAATGTAAGTGACATGATTTAAAATGTATCTATGATACTTGATAACCTTGTGCTAATGATCTACTTTTATGATGAATGGATGTATGATAAGATTTAAAAATAATCATGTGTTGGGCTTATGAGCTCAATTGAGTTGTGATAAAGTATGATGTATATACTTAAGTTGTGATTCAATGGATATGAAAAAAGAATAAGAAGAAAGACAAGCGTAATCGTCGATTAAAGTCATTATGAAAACATAGAGAGAAGTGAGCTATAGACATGTGAAAGATTGTTAAGCTATATGTTGAAATTATGATTACTCGTAAATGATGTGCATGTTGTTAAGAGGGTTGAAATAACTTGTTAATAATGTGATATGCTATAATGGGGGGATTAGGGTTGCTGACCTAATACCAAGACATGCAATTAGTGTTTGTAAGATAAAAGAGTAAGCATTATGAATGAGTAAGTGGAAATCATGAGATTTAATGCAAATTGTAATAATAGTATCCTTATGGATAGATAAAGGAAATGAATATGTGTCAAAGTCTTGATGATGATGGATGGTGTTAATTAGCATATGGGTATGATGAATGAATGATGACAAAATTAGTATGGCTATGATCATGGTTTAAATGTGTGAATTGAGAGTAGGTTAATAATGTTGATTTGATATGAAATTGGTATGGAATGCCTTAAGTAAACTTGTTAATTTGAGTATGTGAAATAGTGACATTACATGGGCATGAATTAGTCTTGATTAGGAATGATTGATTGTCAAAATGTGACATGTTGTGTGCTATGAAATATGTTTAAGTATGTGAGTGCCTAAGGGTGGCAAAAGGCTTGGAAAATAGCCTCAAAGTTGTCTACACGGGTAGACACATGGGCATGTGTCTAGGCCGTGTGTGACACACGGTCTGCCCCATGGACGTGTGTTCTGGTTGTGTGTCCCTTGCACCCTAATTAGGTAAAATAGAATGCATAGTAGTAAACACACGGGCAGAGACATGGCCGTGTGTCTCAGCTGTGTGATGGACACGGCCTCAGCATACGGGCGTGTGAGTTGGCCGTGTGACCCTATTATATTGATGACGTCATAAATAGAGAGTTACACGGGCTGAAGACACGGGCGTGTCCCAAGCCACACGGGCGTGTGTGACCACGTGGCTTACCCACACGAGCGTGTGACCCTCCAAAATAAGAAATTTTTCTAAGTGTCGAAAAAGTTTCGAAAGTTTTCAGCTTAGTCCCGAACCACACCCAATGTATGTTTGGGGCCTCGTGGGCTCATATAAGGGACGATATACATGTGAATGAAAAGCTTTAAATTTGGACGAAAATTCCTGCCTCGATTTTGTATGATTGTGTGAGTTTATGTCTGATAACGCCTCGTATCTTGTCCCGACATCGGACACGGGTAAGGGGTGTTACAATACGAGCAACTGTGCATGTGTGAGAACCTTATATTTTCATGATTGTCCTCATCTGGGTTCGTTGTACTAATGCAACTTAAACACACCAGTTACAGCCACTTGACGCTTTCCAACATTCTCTGACATATAAAAATTGCGTTAACTTTGTGACTTTATAGTCGACAGACAACTTTAAGCTATACTGCTTTATAACATGTAAACAATATTTCTTGTTATCGAATTGTTTTCCTATAAACAACTCTTTAGCTTCCTATTCTTCATCCAGTAAGTAAGCCGACATTATATCTGGATATTCATAGAAATCGTGCGCAAGTGATGCATCAAGATCTACATCAGTCATGAAAGCCCCTGGATTATTACAGATAACTATACTGGATCCCTTGTTTCCGGCCAAATAAGGATGTACATCTTTACCCTCCCCCGGGCCTTCATCGCCTATGTCTTCAGAGATGTCATCCAAATCGAGATTACTCAAATATTAAATATCTCGGTCGGACTACTCTTCATGGTCGAACTACTCTTCATTGTTGGACTCTTCCTCACCATCTTCTATGGTGGCCAACACCTCTAGATGGATCTCTAAACGAGGACACGGTATTGGAACATTATACCAACATCCACCGTAGTTTGGATTTTCGGGAGTTTGTAGTGACCGTCCACAACACGGCTGATCTTCCCAGCAGACATTAAGATCAAAAATCAATTTCAAAATGCTGACTTACTAGAGTTATAACTTGAACAGATTCCAATTCTGCTATCTCCAAAAACAACTCAACTGGGCTAGGATTTTCCATCTCCGGGAGGTAATAAATTGCTATCATTGTCCCTAGATTATCATCTTCAAGTTCCATTTTTGAGAACTTGAGCTGATTTGTTGAAATAAAAAAATTGTAAAACAGTATCAACATCTGTTTCCAGCAACGGGTAGCTATCTTTGTACTGAACTTCTGCTTCAAATCCGCCAGCAAAACACGTTTGTTGAATCTCATTCCAATTTTTTACTGACTTTAAAAAACACAACCTTCTTCAACTGTATTTATCATCTCTTGATCAATATGAACTTAAACTAACAGAATTTGGGAATTCATTTTCAACAATTTTGGCTTCCTCAACAAACAAAACATCGGTACTCTTAATATTGGGTTTCAACTGATAAAAGCAAAGAAAAAGCTCAAATGAAATACAAAACAACTCTATATATTGAAGGGATGCTGGTCATTAGTGTCCCAACACCCAATTTTTTTTAAAATCTGGTACTGGGGTGCCGACCATCAGTGTGCCAGCACCCAAATTTTTTTTAAAAAAAATTGAGTATAAGGTGCCAGGTATCTAGTTCCCCTGACCAAAAAAAAATGTATCTGATAAAGTGGGGGTCGGTCATTTATGTGCCAACACCCAAAAGATTATATTTTTTTTGTAATAATATGGTGCTGGCTATCAAAGTTCCCCAACCCAAAAATATTTATTTTTGGTAAAGTGGGTGCCGCCTATCTATGTGCCAGTACCCAAAAAAAATGGTGCCAACGATCAAAGTCCCCCAACCCAAATTTTTTTTCAAATATTGGTGTAAAGTATACCGTTATGATACAGTTGAAAAAAATACGAAGGGTGCCGGTCATTTAGGTCCCCCAACCCCCAAAAAATATATTTTTAACACTTGACACAATTATCAAGCGATAATTGGAACAAAATAATGGGTCATTTATGTAATTATTTATTTTTTTAAGTCATTTAGATAAAATACCCTATGCTTGTGTACTTTGTCTCTATATGCATTTTAAATATATAATAATGATTATAATTTGTTAAGTTCCTTCGCCATTCAAAATTTATCTTTTTTAATTTTAGAAATATGAATTCATGTCGTGGGATAAAAAAAATCATAAGTAAAGGATTTCTTTATATATAATTCTTTTCTAAAATGGAATGGAAAAAATTAAAGGAAAAATTTTATTTGAAATAAATTAAGTAAATGGAAAAAGTTAGACTATAATCCAACATACATCTCACTTAAATCCCAAAATAACATAAAATGGAAATGCTGTTAAATCATTTGGATATGAGCATGTATCTAATACGAGTATGGCTAGTCTTTTTATGTTCTTTAATGTATTTGGAGAATTCTTGGGTGTAAGTCAAATTTAGGTGTGACTATAGAATATGAGCACGTACTAAACTTTTCAAGTTTTTCATGTATTTAGAGGATCTTTGGATGTAATTGTTATGCATAGATATTTACATGCATCAACAAAGAATACATATGAAACCTAATAAGTTAGATCTAATTTATTATATAAGATTAAATTTATGGTAACAATTTAAATCTATTGTGAGAAAGGTTGATGAAGCACACACTATATATTTTCTTAAAGAAATCCGTTGACTCATATCAAACACTGAAAATTATAAAAACATTTCCGAAAAATAAAATTAATGAATCAAATAAACCCTTACTTCTTACCCTAAATCCAAAAAATAATTTGTGATATGTCCTATCGCCGACAGATAGCCTAAGATTCTAAATGTCTCCAACAAATTGAATAATGCATTAAGCAATGGATTTGTCAATCATAACACAGAAAATGAAACCACACATCTTTCAAAAGTTGGGCTTCATGATAGAAAGTATTAGGCCATGCTTCCATCAAAATTGGAGATGTCTTTCTATTATATATAAAGTTAAAATTGAAGTATAAATTATAATTTTGGTCCTTATATTATATTTAATTTAAATTTTCAATTTTTATATTTGAATTTGAAATATTTGTACTATCTATCTATTATTAATTTTATCTTTCAATCTAAGCATTAATATCGTTAAAATATCTTTTTATATATATAAAATTGAAGGTAGAGATTGAATTATTTCGGATTAAACCTTAACACTCATACTTACAATCTAATATTCTTGATTTTAGATAAAAAAAAACTCTTAAAATTTTTAAAAATAAATATTTAATTTAAAATTTCAATTTTTATATCTTAACTGAAATGTTTCTACTGTCTATTATTTTTAATTTTATTTTTCAATCTAAACTATTTATATACTTTCTTCAAAGAAACAATGCTAAAATATTTTATTAGTTAAATAAAGTGAGATTTTTTTAAACTCAAAATTCTATTATTTTCTACAAATTCTTCATTTAAAAAAATCACATTTAATCTTTTTATTTGGATTTATTATTATTTATGCGAAGAGCAATGGTTAAACCCATGTTGGCATTTACAAAATCAGTGTCGAAATTATGTGGTTGCCATCTTCTTTCTCAATTTGTAATTTGTAAAAAAAAAAATTATTTGTAGTACAAAAAAACTAATATTTTTTCATGCACTTCACCAATTTGCAGTACAAAATTAAGTGAAAGGCAACATGCTTAGAATAGAGCACGAATATTATCAAGAGAAACGAGACTGTTGCTAAATTGAGATATCAACAGTAATGGTAACCCAACCTATGAGATTAATGATCAAATGAATTAAGTTCATATGGGTAATAACAATGATTTGCTAAGCACTATAAAGTTATATCCTTCGTATGGGTAATAACAAACCATCAGGTACAAAACCAACATTTTTTGTGTCAATGCATTGTGATTGCCAATCAACAAAAACTTTGAGTGTTAAAAATAAACATATTCTTTTGAGACATGATGTGATAAAACAATTGAAAAAAGATAGAGTCATATTAATTGATTTTGTAAAGTTGAAAGTGAATTTGATCGACTCTCTTAATCTGCCTTTAGGGAGAAATTTAATAAAATTAATAAATAAAACATCAATGGTAATAAGACTATTGCCAAATTGAAATATCAATGGTGATGATAACCCAATCTATAAGATTGATGGTCCCATAAACTAGATTCATATGAGTAATAACAAATCATTAGTTGAATTGTTGAGCACTATAAAATCATGTCCTTCTCGTGACACCCCACATCCAACTCGATTGTTGGGTTCAAGTATGTGACACCACATTCGTTGTCAAAGCAACTCAAATTAGTTTTCATTCAATTTCTCATAAGAATACCATTCAATAATCAACTCATTAATCAACACATTAGAAACATTTTTAAACGAGTTCTAAGTGTTACCAAGTTCAAGTCATCGAGGGTCAACACAAGTCAAAACAGGGGAGGGTCCCTTATCTGACCTAGTTGTATCGATACAAGTAAGCATTTGTGTTGATACTTTTAGGTGGCACTATTCATTTTTGGCTACTGACTTACTTGTTTAGATGCACCTGACCACTTATACTGAAACAAATTTGCCAGTATTGGAAAAATCCAGTTAAGAAAAAGACAAATATAGCGAAAGTTTACAAATTTTCAAAATCGAGCCATTTACGATATTTATAGCAAAAAGAATTTCCCAAAAAGTACTTATGCTTTGAATGAAACGAATTCAAGTTTATCCTGGCTTTGACCTGAACAGCCTTTTCCGTTATCCTCATACCTTAAATTGTGTCAAATGTGGGCTGAAGCAACATGAACTATACACAAAACAAGAAGCAATATTGTTACTTTCAGTAGGAACGAAATTCTCTCAATAGAAACCGGTAAATATTGTAATTCCAAAAAAATATAATTTATTCTAAGTAAGGTATAGTTTGATAAACCATTGAAAAAAAATTAAATCTATTAAAAATTAAACAATAGAGTCTACTCAACAACTTTTCATTTCCCTCGATCTTCTCTCGGCGGATTCAAATCTTGATCTATACTATAATTTAATTCAATTTTTATCAACCATTATCATTCATCAACTTATGAAACATATAAGTCAGTTCAATTCTATCACTTTAGGTTCCCTTAAACCTAACACATTGAACAGTCGAACCCTTTATAACAAAGTTTATAGACATCTTAAGCTGGTTTCGAAATGTCTTCAGTTTAGTTCTAATATTCGAAACTAACAAATTTCCATTTTACCAAGTGATCCTTTTTGATAACCTCTCTTCTAATCTAATCATTTAACATTAAAATTTCAAGAATTCAACAATGACAATCTCATGAATTTTTTAATAGTTTTAGAAACAAACACCACTTTTTAGCTAGAATAAAGCATAACAATCTCAAAAACACAAAATCCATGCAAAACAGGCTCGAATTGTCTTTCCATGTAAGAGCACAAAACTTGATCCTAGCTTAACAAAGAATAAAAACGATGATGTAAAGGATGAAAGAAAGAAAAAAAAAGAGTTTTCTTCATTCTATCCACTATGTTATGGTATAAATATCTAATCTGATTAATAATTAAAAATTAACACTATTATAGGTAATGCCAACACCTATCCGGCCACTATCTATAAAAATGGCTAAATTATCATTTTAGTCTCTAATCAATTAATGTATTATCATTAGTGAATAGAATTTCACAATAGTCAACTTTTTCCTCATTTACTATTTCATCCCTGTACTATGATCAATTCTCTAATCAATCAATTTTTTTGAACTAAAATTTCATATAACACTATATTAAACCAATGATTATTAAATATTAATATCTACGGAATCAATCATCAGAGAACGGGATTTTGTTGCGTTCTTAGTTAAATGTGGGGGTGGTGAGCATGGTTGCTCAACGAAGTGAGGGGCTGAGGGGAGGTTTCGATGAGGGAGTGTGATAATGAAAGGGGTTGAAGCAGGTGGGGCGCGAAAGGGACTACTGTGGGGCTTAGGTGGATGAGGGAAAGCTCGTTGGGTAAGGTTATGGGCGTGGTTGAGGGGCGGTTGGGAAGGAAAGGAAGTGGGGGTGGTCGGACCGGTGAAGAAGAGGTTCGACGGCGACGATGGGGGCTTTGGTAGGGAACTTGGACGAGCGGCAGCTAGGGCAATGTGGTAGTTGGAGCCGAAACTCCTCTATCTCGTTATCAATTCTATTATCAAAACAAGGTTTAAGTCAAGCATTATTTACCCTAAATATGTCAAATTCAGAATGAGTTACCTTGACTATACCATATGGAAAGATGGTCAGTACCGTAAAGGGGTTTGATCCATTTGTATCAATCTCCAAAGTGGCAATTCGTGGATCCGTTTTGTCTAGCAGTACCTTGTCTCCAACCTTAAATTGGTTTGTTCCATCCACATGCTCATCATGGAGTCGCTTTGGCTCTTCATCGTGCTTTTTCAGTTTCTCCTTGACTTGTGTCCGCCATTCATCTAGTTCATCGAGTTGTAGCAGTCGTTCATCGTAAATCGTTCTATGTCTGTTGCACTGACTGGAATATGGCTCTATTACCTTTTTTCGAGGGTTTTCCTGCAAAGAAGGTAGAGCCACATGGTCACTAAAATTAACAGAAGATTTAAAACCATCTCGATCACTAGATGTTCTAACAGAATCATGAGCTTCGAAAGTAATTGTTTTGTCACCTAAACGAAGTACTAATTCACCCGCACCAACATCAATAAAGGTTGTCAAAACCATTTTTTTGAAAAATGAGTCGACTTTGATTTTGAAAACGAAAACGAACATGGGAGTCGCCACCAATCCTTTTTGATGAAGTGTGATCGGGTCACCTCTTAAAATGGTTGTTTTTAATAAAGGGTTTGATTTATTAAAATAAAAATTTTGGACTACGAGAATTAGAAAATGGGTTCAAGAGACGATTACGTATGAGGAAGGATTAGCACCGTCGATGTGCCCAAAATTGGTACCTAGTTGCTTCATTAGTGTCTTAGTGTCGAAAATTGAAAATTTTGAAGAGATTTAAAATAAGATCTTTTGTTAAAATATCGCTTAATTGAGAACTTTTTAAGAAAATGGCGTATTTCATGCTAATCCAGGAAAATAGAATTATGTCCCGTAAGTTAGGACATAATGTCTTAAATCCCGAAACGAGAATGAATGCTGAAAAATTTATTTTGAAAGATATTTGATTATCTCGGTTCTAGAAAGAAAAAAAAATCATATTCCGTAAGTTAGAACACGATCTTTTCTTGATTCACAAGATTATTTAAAAATTTTAAAACGTTCGTTTGTGCGAATTTATTGAGAAGATCGAAACCCCTTAGTAAGGGAAAGACCTCTCGAATTTTAAAAACACGAAGTATTGCTTATTTTAAGACAAAATTTTATGTATTGAGTGAAGGTTAATGTAATACGATTTGATAGTAAAATGAAAAAGATGAATTACGGAGCTAAGATGCATAACAAAATAATTATTAATGCGTTAATGTGAACGGTAATAACAAGGACAAAAATAAAACGGAATAAAGAAATAAAACAAACAAGTTATAAAGAGAAAAATAATAGGTAAAACTAAAAAAAAAAAGAAAAAAAAGAATAATAGAACCTAACAGTAAACCAATAAATAAATAAATACTATGTAAAATAGTTTGAAAAATATAATAATAATAATAATAATAATATTAACATAAATGATAAGTAATCTAAAGCTTGAAAGGATGTGAGTAAATAAATAATAAAATGATAATAAAAATGTCTAAAAAGAAATAATAATAATAATAGAATAATAATAGAATAAAGAATAATAATACATTAATAATAATAATAATAGTAGTAAAGACAATAATAATAAGAATGATAATAATAATACTACTACTAATAATAATAGTAATAATAGTAATAATAATAGATTTAATAATAAAATAGCCAAAATGACTAAAAATGACTAAAATTGAACTTAAAACAGAAATTTGGGGCAAATCCAGAATAAAAATAAGGCGAAGGACCGAATTGAAACGCGCGAATAATAAGGAGGGATCAAAAGGGCAATTTTCCCTTCCCCTCCAAAACGCACAGCATCAAGAGGGGCCAAATTGAAAGTCAAAATAGATTATAGGGAAAAATTAAAAAATAAAATAAACTTAATTGCAAAACCATAAAAAAGCGGAAGGGCCAAAAGTGAAATTAGCCCATTAATCAAAAATACGCGGATCCTCCCTAGCAGGTTGGGTCGAATTTGGGTCAGGACCTTAAACAGTGTCATTTTGGCCCCTGAAGCTTAGGCCCAAAACGGCGCCATTTTTGCATCATTATAAAAACCAAAAAATTTTAAAAAATTTCATTTTCTCACTTCCTAAAAAAAAACTCTCAAATTCTCTCCTCTCCCCTTTCACCTGCGAGCTCCGGCAAGAGCTTCGACACCGGTAGCCGCCGTCCGTCGTCGTCATCGCGGCCATGCACGGTGGCCGGAGCTCAAAATGTTCCTTTTTTTTGGGCGATTTAAAGGGTAAGCTTCTTTTTCCTTTTTATTTTTATTTTTATGATATATGTAAAAAGTTTAAAAAAGAGAAATAAAGAAATATGTATATATATATAAGCAATTCGAAAAAGAAAAAAAACAAGAACATAAAATAAAAACTTAACACATTGGGACCTTGTTTTCTTCTTCGAATATTTGTTATTTCTTTTTGTTTGTATCCTTGAATTGTTTTTTTTGTTGTTGTATATTAAAAAATGTCTAGACCATTACAAAAGATTTTAGATGGTTTTATAGCCATTTATAGCTTATTTATTTAATCTATCTGTCACTTCGGTTGCAGGCAAGTGGGCAGTGGCAGGTGGAGTGGCGGTATGGTAGCTGGCAAAGGCTAGGGTGGCGCCTAGGGTTTCTCTTTGTCTTTTCTATTTTTTGGTATTGTATGTATTGGGCTTGGGTTGTTGGGTTTGGCTGATTGGGCTACTAGGGTTAGATTTAGTTTAGGGAGGGTTTGTAATTAGGTTTAATAGTTTTGGGTTTGGGTTTTTAGGATTGGGTTTAAGTATTTGGGTTGTTTTGGGTTTTGGGTCTATTTGGTTTTTGTTGAGTTGTGGTTTGTTGTTTTATGGGCCTCGGGCTAAATTAGGCTTGTACAATGGTTATATCAGTTGCTAAAAATGGTCGCCCTAAAGTTAAAGGTACCTCACTACCCTTATCTATATCTAACACAACAACATTAACGAGGAATATGAATTTATGAATTTTACAAGCACATCCTCAATAACATCTCTAGGATATCTAATGCTTCCATCTGCTAATTGAATACTCATCGTAGTTTGCTTGGGTTTCTAGGACCTAGTTGTTTAAACACTAGCCCCTAAATCAGCCAAAGCATTATCAATATTCAAACTACCAATTAAACAAGGAATAGTAAAACTCCCTAGATCTTTCAGTTTGTTGAGTAGTTGTTTTGTAGTATGGCCGACCAAACTGCATTTAGCTCTATAGTCTACGAATCATCTAACTTCCTTTTGTTTGCTAAAAGCTCCTTTAAAAATTTGACATAATTAGGCATTTGCGAAAGAGTTTCAACAAACGGTAAGTTAATATGTAATTTCTTTACGAGTTTGAGAAATTTACCAAATTGTTCATTCATGTGGTCTCTCTTTGTTGCATTAGGATATGGCACTCGAGGTTTATATTCTTTAACAACTGAATTTTGGTCTTTCTGGCTTACCTCAACCTTATCGTTATTTACCACAATTTCTTGCCTTGGTTTTGGTTCAGATTCAACTAACCCTTCTTCATTTCACACAGTAATTGCATGAACCTGCTCCTGTAGCACCCCAAACCCGGCCCAGACGTTATGGTCGGATCTGACATGCCACATCAAAGCATTCAAAACATTTTATATTGTTGATCTAGAAAAACTTACTTAGTTTTAAAAGATGATTATAGGTTAAAGTGGATGGAAGCTGTGCACCAGGTAGGAAACCGGAAAAGAGGAGGTGAATCCATCGGACTGCTTAAGTACCAAGCTCCCTTCAGATCCAATCCTAGACATGCACACCGCCATTGCCACACCTTAACGTCATGTATATTTCTAGGACACCAATTTGATTAAGTCTTTTTTAGGAAAAGTGATTAATTTTGGAAAATACTTTCATTGTGGAAGCTTTGCTTGTCATAATGGTATTTTGAAATCAATTGTTGTTTTTGAAAACGCGCCCTAAAGCTTTCCAACTTCAACAGTTAAAATAAGTAATACTTATCTTAGTAACACATATTAACACCATCAAAAATAATTAAGCGGCCTTATTACATTTAAAACCCCAAAACTTCAAACTTAAAAAAAAGGATGTCCAGTTCACCAGAAGAAAATCAAACTTTCAGAACGGGTGGCCACTCCGAATTCCCTCACAGCTCTAAGCCCACTATGGTTGGGGATTACCTGCGTGGATGAAAATAAAAGGGGTGAGTTTGGGGAAACTCAGTGTGTAAGAAAAACACATTCAAAGCCCAAGTTAGCTCAAGCCTATTGGGCCTAATCCCATTCAGGTAACAGTGGTACTGGACCAGAGCCCTTTTCAGATTACAATAAACTGGGCCTTAGCCCCTTATTCAGATAACAGTATGGCCCATAGGCCCATTTCAAAATACATGCAACATCAATAACATATGCAAGCCCATTTGGGGAGACTACTCAACCCACCAACCACTACACTCCACCCGTACCAGCCCTACACTCCATGTGGGGAATAGCTCAACCCACCTAGCCCAACACTCCACAGTTGCAGCCTTGCTGCTCAGTTAACAGTAAATTGAGGCAAAGCCTCCAGTACGTGGACAAGCCACTTTCAGTACTTCCTCCGTCAATATCCCAATCCCATGCATCAGATAATAACAACATGACATGCAGTAAATAACAACAGTCAAACATGCATTTAGGTCAATTTAACCCTAGGGGTATTGTGGTAACTTATCTACTAGGGGTAAAACTGTAAATTTTCCACTTTTAAAGTTATTTCAGTAATTTATCTATTTTAGGGTTTTTCATGCATATTCCTACTTTTCACGTACTAACAGAATCACGTACCGAGGGTTCTTACCGAATTAAGCCCGTTGGCCCATCATTCCAATTTTGGCCCATTAAGCCCAAAAATATCGAGGGCACAGAAATCATGCACTTTGCAGTCCAAATTTTGCAGTTTACCAAAAACATTAATCAATTTACCTCACGAGCATTCGCACACTCGCAAATCTACAAAATACCGGTTTTCAGTATTTCGGCTTTTCGACTTTTGCCGATCCAGACTAAGAAGAGGGTGTTAGTCACACACCTGTTTGCGACGATATGCTGACGAGATCCACACAGGAACCGCCTACAATTAGATTACTAACACGTTAATCTAACTATTCAAATACGAACTACGTATTAACCCCTTACAATATTTGGCCAACCACACCTACAGATCAGAGTAAGCTTATAAGAAATCAATAAGCAACTCATTAACAAATTTTTTTCAATGTTTACCACATAATCATAATTTCACTGCAAGCTGTCTTCCTGAGCAACAGTCACTAAATCATTTATAACTGGAGCTATGAAACTCCAAATCAAGTGCCGTTAATTTTCCCTGAAAATAGACTCATATATCTTATATCCATAAAATTTTCAGAATTTTTGGTTTGGCAAATAAATACCAGATGTTTCTCAAAGTTTCGCATGTTTCACTATTTGACTAATCTAACCACTCTTCATTATGAATCAAATTTCTCATCGTATAGAATTCAAAATATATTCTCGTTTATTCCATTTGAAACTAGACTCATTAAGATTTAATTACATAATTTATGCAGCTTCTAACTCATCTCCCACAATTTATGGTGATTTTCCAAAGTCACGTTACTGCTGCTGTCCCAATCAGATTTATTACCAAATCACTTTTTCACACATAACTTGCATGCATGTTTTTTTTTAAACATGTATATCACCAATCAATCATCACATATCTATGATTTTACTTAAGTATAATCTCCATTTCATCATTTTAAAGCACAACATATTAGCCGATTTTTCCCCTTAGCATCTAAGCACATGCATGCTCATTTGTTTGGCTCAACTTCACATATCTTCCATTTTTCATCAAAAGAACATGAAACAACAACCATTTCCTTCATTTTAATTCATGACCAAATGCTCACAACACAACCAAAAACCAAAATATGCTTCAAGAGTTAAGGTAGAATCAAGAAGAACTCATGAACATCAAGATAGAAGCAAACTACCATGAACTTACCTTCAATTTTCTTCCCCAAGTGACCGAACATTCAAGAGCTTTCTCCTCTCCTTTCTCTTCTCTAACTTTAGGCTATGATGAACAAAGATGGACAAAACTTTGTTCTTTTCACCCCTTTTTCTTTTAATAAAATTTCATATTTCATCCATTTAATTCTTTAATACAAAAGACATGAAATTCCAATCATGGAACATTTACCTAACCCATTATCATGGAACATTTACCTAACTCATTATCATGAAACATTTACCTAACTCATTATCATGGAACATTTACCTAACCCATTATCAATTTGTATCAATTTGTACCATAAATTATGGATATCAAGTGCACATTTTGTCTACAACAACATGATGGCTGGCCACTTCATGTAAAATGGGAGGTTTGTCATGCAAATCCTCCAATTTTGCACTCCTATTTATTTGGCCACTTCAATTTAGCCTATAGCATTTTCAAACATTTTCACATAGGTCCTATTTCATAATTTCACTCACAAATGACAAAATTAAAGCATGAAATTTTGCCAACATTCACAGAATTCCCGAAAATTGGGGCGTTACAACTCTACCCCCTTAAAGAAATTTCGGCCTCAAAATTTACCTGATCCAAATAGTTGAGGGTATTGTTAACGCATAGTCTCTTCTAATTCCCAAGTAGCTTCTTCCCTTCCATGATTACGCCATAGTACTTTTACCAACGGAAAGTACTTCAAAAGGAACTTCTCGGTCATTTGAACCCATGTAGTAATAGAACCTCGTGGTAAAGAGTTCAACCACTATTTAGCTTTGTTCCTCAATGAGGAAGGACATAACCGTAAGCGAATGGCATCGTTAGTGACACCATTAATCTTGAAAGTATCGCAGATTTCTAGGAAATTGGCTAAAGAAGTATTTAGATCTTTGTCTTGCAAACCATTAAACTGAACGAACTATTGAATCATCTGAATTGTATTCGGCTTCAGTTCGAAATTATTCGTAGCAATAGTGGGTCGCAAAATACTCAATTTAGCCCCAGTTAGAGTGGGCTTGGCATAATCGTACATAATACGAGGAATAGGATCTCGATTTGCAACAACTGCAAGAGGTAGCAAATTATTCTAATTATCACTCATCTCCACAGTAATAATAATGTCTTCTTGTTCGTCTACTATGTTTTGTTGACTTTGCCTTAACTTCTCTACGATTTCTGCGAGCAGTACTTTCAGTTTCACTGTCAAATAACAATGGTCCTTACGGGTTTCTTCTTGTCATAAATTAAAAGAACCTGCCATAAGCAAATAAAAGAAAATAAATTAGAATGTAAAAATTAAACTAAAAATAAAAACAAAATGCAATAAAAATAAATGGCTAAATTAATAAAAATCAAGTGTTCCTAATATTTTAATTCCCCGGCAACAGTGCCAAAAATTTAATGGTCACTAAATTAACTATAAATAGGACTAAGGCAAGCGCACTTATTGAACAATAGTATAGCTATGGTTAGTAGGGAATATCATATCCACGGGCACTAAAAGTACTAGTAATTACCGTCTAAGAGAATTATAAGTATGATGTGATTGAAGAGAATTATAGTTTACATGATTAATTCTTAGTTCATAGAAACTTAAGGTTTCACCAATTGTTCTGTAAATTATATCTTATTTTTCTATTTCTAGTTCTAGTTCTAGTTCTAGTTCATAGCCTAAAAGACACTAAAATCAACGCATTATAAGAAAGAATAAAACACTTAGCTAAAGTTTGTCAATTATTCTTCTAAATTATGTGGGGGATTGTTAAAAATAAAGGGTATTTTCAAAATAACTTATCCCTTGTTAAATGAGTATCTTTAACTTTTTTTTATAAGCCATAATGAGTTCTTGGGCTTGTAAGAACTAGTAGATGGAAGGGGTTGTTCATAAGAGAATTGAGCCCCAAAACTTAGTGTAGTGCAAATCATCGAGTTCTCTTTCTATGCGAGAATATGGTGAAGGTCAGTCTTTTTTATTTGATAAACCCTTAAAGCTTTAGTATTGGCATTCGACAGTGGTGAACACGGCCTGGACTGGCCGTGTTAAAACAGGACGAACATTTTCCCAAATCCAAGTGACACACGGGCTGCGAAAACTAGCGCACGGCCGTACGAACCACACGGCTGAGGGACACGAGCGTGCCTGAGGCCGTGGTAAAACTGCACTTCAATTTCCCAAAAATTGGCAGAGGCACAGAATGCGCTAAATCACCATGGCCGTTCGATGCGGCCGTGTAACCCACACAGTCATGAAACACGGGCGTGCCTGAGGCCGTGTCAGAACCTGAACACACACTTTGAAATTTGCAACAAGTAAAAATGGAAAACGGGCATATCCCACGGTTGTGTGCAAAAGCCGTGGGCAATCCTGACCACAGAACACAGGCATATTACAACTCACACGGGCATGGGAGAAGCGAACAAAAGAGCACACGGCCGTGCGATATAGCCATGTGCGCCACACGGCCTGGGCACACGGGCATGTCCACAGGCCGTGGGTGACATTGACTTAAATCATCAGACCACAAGCACAAATTAAGACACAGGCATGTTGGAAAGCACACGGGCGTGGGAGAAGCGAACGAAAGATCACACAGTCGTACGACATGGCTGTGTGACATAGCCATGAGTGCCGCAGGCCTGGACACACGGGCGTGGCTAAAAGGCCGTGTGTAATACTGACAAAAAATTTCACGAAAAACATGGGCTAGGAGGGAGACACAAGGGCGTGGGCCACGGTCGTGTGGTCTAAATCGGGGCCTGCATGACTGTGGCCCCCTTTTTAATTAAAACCCTAACCCTAAAATCCCCTCATTCCTATTTAAACCCCACTATTCACCCATTACACCCCCTCACTATTCATCTTCCCTACTCCGACCACCATTTCCCGATGAGCCGCCAGCGACCGACACCCCCACTCTCCCTTCCTTCCTTTATTTCTTTCTTTCTTTCCTTTCCCTTCCACCTTCTTTGCTCACCCCCACAGCCCACGACCCCTCTCCTTCCTCTTCCCTGGCACAAGTTTTGCCCTATGCCCCAATATCAGCCGACCACCACCATTTCCCATCTCCATCGGTTCTTTCACTGTCACATTTAGCTATTTATTTACATATTTATTTCTTTGATATTTTATCTTTATTTCTATTTCAGGCCATTACCTCATATTTCGTAAAATAGATTGTTTCCCATTATTGTTTTTTTATGCTTAAGAATCATTCATTTGCAACATACTGTGATTATTGGAATTTCTCTCTGATAGTTAGTTTACCATTTGAACTTTACATGTTTAAACATTTAACCTTGTTTCGGTGTTGTCTGACATACAGCTTTTTATTTTAACATGGTTTATTGTTCCACTTAGGATTTATTTATTTAGGTTCTTTGATTTCTCTATTAGGTTATTAGGCCAAGAATTCCTATCTATGCGCATATTTTCTTTCTTGCTAGTCCCACTATATGCATTATATTATGATTCATTCTTTGGCATTTTCTAACTTAGTGGGTTCTTGATCCTCATATTTTTTGAATATTCGCAGGGACACAATACCAGATACTCGTGGTAAAAAGTCTGCAGTCCCAGCTTCTAAAAAGCGGAAGGTTCAAGGAGCGACATCCTCAAGTGTGACCACTGAGATACGCCATCCCTTTCTACAGTTTCCACCAAGATCTCAGGAGGAGTTGTTTCAGATTCTACGTGCTCGACCCCTTGGTGTGGGCCGATGTATCGATTGGGCCGCCTTAGAGTAGGTCTACCTGGTTGACTCAGTTCGGGCCCTCATCACTATTGCTCATTGGGACTGTTTCGTCAACATTATTGAGCCGACATACCTAGATTTCACTTTGGAACATTGTTCGACATTTCAGTTGCAGACGGTTATGTCAGAGTCCGACGACCCAAGCATGGTCCAATTCCGTCTTGGCAGTCTAGTGCGTCAATTGAGTGTCCCAGAATAAGGAGTTGCCTTGGGACTTTATACAGAAAAATTTATGGAGGCTAAAAAATTTCCCCATCTCCACCGTCACATTCATTACGCACCTTTTTCATGTTGGGCAGCACTCATTCCTGCTACGGGAATCTTTGACCTCAGCCACTCCAAGGCATCGGCTCTCTCTCCAGCATTAGGATATCTCCACGCCCTTTTAGCTCACATCTTAACAGGGCAACGAGAGAGCACTGGCGTCGTTAAAACTCACGACGCATACTTCTAATAGAGTATGAGGCAAGGGCATGTTTTCAATCTCGCATACTTCATAACCCTCACCTTTCGCCTCAGCTCGAATGACACAGAAAAGGAGCCATTTGCATCGGCCCTTACGTAACTTATCTAGCTCAACACTTTGGGCTCCTCAACACATTGGCATAGTCCTCACAGGGCATCTTAAGTATGCTCCACATGAGGATGATAAAGACTCGTTGTGGGTTCGATCCTCCTCAATACCGACTAGCACGAGCCACTGATCAGAATGACCCCGAGAATATTACTGACGATATCCCTTCTTTTCATGAGGACCCACCTTCTCCGACACATTCAAGTCACAAATCAATTCATGCGGCTACTTCATTGATAGAAATTTCTAACCACCTGACTTGATTCGAGCAATACCGCACTCAGCAGTTCAACAGCAGTTCTCATCGATACGACAGCATAGGGGCGGCTCTACAACAGATTTGCCAGCGTTTCCATATTTCACCTCCAGCACCACCACCTCACGATCCAACTGCTGATAAGGACTTTTAAGTCCATTTTGTTTTTTTTTCCTTTTCCTTTTTATTTTATTTTTATTTTTCAAGTTCTAAAAGACTTTTATTAGTATATTTTGCACCCCTTAATTATATGGTTGTTCCTTTATGAGTAACTATAACAACCCCATCGATATAATTCCTTAAAACATTACTGGTTATATCGCAGTTTCAAAAGGTTCAGACGATTGCTGCTACTCAGGAATATACAAACAATCTTATGGGGAAAGATAATCCACGACTACCATGTCCTGCTTAACCACGACCATAGCCACCACGACACCGACCACCACGATAACCTCTTCACTTGGCATTGAGATTATGGAATCCAACCTCTACAATCACCTTCACCTCTGCATAGTAACACATGCACTCCACCTCCAATGTTTATAAATCAGCTTTCACTATTCTAAGGACGACATCCAAATTCAGGGCAGTTTCGCACCTCCCCCTCTTTCATGATATTATGCTTATACTGTTATTACATATCTTTGTACATTGAGGACAATGTACATCTTAAGTGTGGGGAGGTTATTTATATGATTATCAGAAAATCTCTAAATTTTTATCTCGTTCTCAAACAATTTTCTTATATTACTATTAGAGTGAATTCCGATTGATTTATAATTTTTATTGATATGTTTTGAATTAAATCATAGGTAATTGTGCATTGAGTGTTTAAACTTTAAGACATAAGAGAATCAAGCATGACAAGTTGACTTTTGAGAATTAAAATTGCTAGGTTGTTTCCTTGAATTGAGGTATTATCTTAAAGTTTGAATTTACAAGATTGACATAAAATACTCATAATTTTTGTGAGATTTTGATCCTTTTAAGCATATATCTTTCTTGCTCACTTATTTTATTGGTTATGAGTGTGTCAACATTGATTTGTTATTCTAGAACTTGCTCCGATTATGCATGTCAAGACCACACCTTTGATTTGATATACTGAGATGATAAAGGCACTTAGGTTTTAAACTCACTCATTCCATAAAAATCCTACCCACATAATTGACCCTTAGTGAACCCTTTTGAGCCTTAAACACCATTTCTTGATATTCTCCCATTAAATGTTGACCCACAACTTAACCCTTTTTAATTCGTTAAGAATTTCTCCCTTTTTATCAAGATTTGATTTGATCAGTTACCTAACTATTTTCGTCCATTTCAGTTGCTAAATTATTTATTATTATGTACTTTCTACTTGTTCTTACTCTTAACAAAAAAAATCGTATATTTTTATTCATATAATTACATATTGTTATAAAGAACTTGGATAAGTTAAAGTTATTATATTGAGAAAAAGCTCACCTCATTAGCTTTGGATAGTTTTAATTCTGGCACTTGTTTGTAATTTAGTAATTAGCTCTATTCTTCTAAGATTATAATCTCGATTCTAACCCTCTTTTTCAGCCTTTATCCACACCTTTAACCCAAGCCCTATTACAACCCTGTTAAAGACATTTTGATCTATGCATCATCTCATTATAGTGGTGGAGAATTGAATTTCATGCAAGCCTATGGTAATAACTTTTCATGTTTGACTATTGAGTGCTTAATTTTTTAACCTCAAACACTTTGAGTGATTTGAATGATCTTTAGTGGGGATATCAACCCTTGTCGATTTGGAATTAAAGGTAATTATTTAGATAAAGAGAGATACCTATGATCTTATGATTAAAAGGCTCAACTTGGATTGTCTGAAACTTTAATGATCTTTTAGTTAAATTCTCAATGTATGGTTATTTGTGAATTATTTTGAAACATTTTTTTTATGAGAATTATAAGTTGAGAAGAATTTATTTTAATTGTGAGTTGAGGATTTTGCTTGAGGACAAGCAAATGCTTAAGTGTGGGGATATTTGATAAACCTCAATAGTAACATATTTTAATCTCATTCTTGGCATATTTTTGGATGTATTATCATAAGATCTAGTGAATTTGATGCTCCTAATCTTTTAATTTCATGTTTTATATCTAGATGAGCATAGGAAAGTGAAAAGTGTAAGAAAAAGGCCAAAAACGGACAAAATAGGTTTATTTCAGTGTTGCACACGGCCCAGACAGTTCTACATGGGTAATCCACACATCCGTGTTAGACACAAGGGCAGACCACATGCCCGTGTGTCATGGCCGTGTAGACTAAAAACCATACCAGGATTGCAAACGGCCTGAGCACCTTTACATGGGCGTGGCACACGACCGTGTCCCTGTCGTCGTGCCCAAGTCTAATTCTATTCGGAAAAGGCTAATTTTGGGCATTCCAAAGTCTATATAAACACCCTAGAAGAGGATCAAGGGGGACGGAGAGAGCAGAAGGCAGAGAATACTCGAAGATAGCCATCGAAATCAGCTCAGAAACAGGATCTACTTCAAGACTGAAAATCTCCATTCAATTTCCTTAGAAGTTCTTTGGGTTTCTTTATGTTTGGTTGTTTTCCTAATTTTGAGATGCTTTCCCCCATGGTTATGAACTAAACTCCTTAAATACCTAAGGGAGATGAAACCTAAGATAGATCTTATTATTATATGAATTATATGATAAATACTTGTTCTTACTCTTAATTATGAGTTCTTAATTCTTGCTTTAATATTTCAGGATATTAATTCAAGTCTGATGTGCTTATTCAGTGGAGCAAAAGTCCCTGTTTAAGAGTAGATCTAGCATAATTAAGCAGAGTTGAATGCAATCCTAGACATAGGACAATGTAAATTTGTCGGATTAGAGTCAAATTTAATAAGGGAATCCATAGATCGTGTTAATGCAACAATAGGGGTTTTAATTAGAAAGAGATTTCAATTAATAAACTTAGAGTTAGTTGTTCTTAGTCTCGAGAGAGATATTAACACAAAACAGGGATTTCTACTGATTAAGTCAAGTGAATATATCGTCTAATTCAGAAGTAATAGGTAAAGTCTAGGTGGATTCTTCATTGGGTATTGTCTTCTCCATCGGTTTTCCAAAAGTATTCTCCAACTTTTATTTCTTTCGAGTTCTTAGTTAATTAAATAGTTAATTTTAGTTTAAAGACATCCCTTTAATTTTTAGGCTAAATAATAAAAAGATAGTAAGTACTAGTACTTTTAGTCCTTGTGGATACGATATTTTTGGTCTCACCACAACTATACTACTGTTCGATAGGTGCGCTTGCCTTAGTCAAAATTTTTAGTTAGTTTAGCGACCATTAAGTTTTTGACGCAGTTGTCAAGGACTAAGATATTAAGAACACTTGATTTTTATTAGTTTAGTCATTTTTACTTTTATTTCAAATTACTTTTTGCTTTTAGTTTAATTTTTCTTTTCTAATTTTTCTTTTGTTTGGTTCTGATAGGTGTCTCTAGTTTATGACTAAAAGGAACCTGTCAGGACCTTTTCTTTTCGATAGAGAAATAGAGAGTACAGCTCACAGAAACCAAAGAGAAATAAGGCGAAGTCTACAATAAATAGAGGAAGAGTAAGAGGACGTTACAGATTTTACTGAAGAAATGGCTGATAATCAGAATAATCCGCTACCTCCTGTAGTTGTCACAAATCCTGTCAATCAGAATTCTGCTCCCTTACTATGTATGATTATGCTAAGCAAATTTTAACAGGAACTGAATCGAGTATTGTTTGATCTGTTGTAAAAATTTTCAGGTATTACATTTCTCTCTCCCTTAAAATAAATTTTGTCCTCGAAATTTTCTTGTTTTCTTTTGATTATGAGTTTCATTATTTCTATAGTTCTATAGTTTCTTTCTGTACATAGTTACCCAGTTTATCATTTATATCCATTCTCTATCCTTTCACTTCAAAATTTATTTTCAATTCAATATTTCACATTTGCCTTCCAGAGCTTCTACCAATAGAAATAGAAAATAATATCATATGAATCTTAATATCAAGTGTTCTATCACATATATTGGCTTGGAAAACCAAAGAAAGATAGAGTAGTACCACTTGTGAATCAATCAGACTTGCGATAATTTCTGTCTATTAGCATATTTATCCAACCTTTTCATATTTTGATTATAGCATCCAAACATTAATAATTGCATATGCCTCTGAAAATATCAGTACATATAAGATACCCATATAAAATCCCAAAAATTTACTATAATATACCCAATTATAACTGCTATATTCAAATATTTTTGCAATTTATTCACCAATCTATTGACTAGTATAGTCATCAATAATTTCACATCATTTACGTCACTCAAAAAAAACTAATTCGGAAGAAATTTTCAGTTAACTATTATGTAAATACCATATTTGAGTAAATTGATTTTCCCATAAATAACTTCTTTCTTTAACAGTGATACTGTATATCTCAACTAGTTTAAGAAAAATCTGATATCTCTATTCAAAACCCGTCTTTACTTATTAACTCATTCTCAGTTCCGACTGAACTTTTCACTTTCCGCTTCTGAACTTAATCAATATAAATCTCATGAATTTCATTGCATATAATTGTACTAGTAAAGGGGTATAGATCGTAAAGCCTCATAATTTAATTTTCATGTATTTACTCATATAACATTTATCATTCTCAAGTACTATAAAACATTTATTCGTACTTTTACGAGTTCTGCTTCATCATAACTAACATTTTTACTCAGAGATAATCCTTTACCTCGTAACGAAAATTGTTTACTTTTTTTTACTTAGCAGAGGCCCAGTAGACTAGATAGAACACTTCAGATATACGGGACTTATACAGAGGTGCATTATTATGCACTATTAAACAGAGAACACTGAAGTGCTATACAAAGAGTACGAATGTGCTGAATGTGCTAATAATTAGAGAGCACTAACGTGCTAGTAACCAAAGAGCATGCTGAGGTGTAACACCCCTTACCCGTACCCGAGGCCGGGATAAGGTACGAGGCGTTACTGGACAAACATACAAACATTAAACTAAAATATGGGCCATAAAATTTCATTCATATTTCAAAACGTTCATTCACTTACACATAGTCCCTTATTTGAGTCTAGGAGCCCAAAACATACTTTAGAAAGGGTTCGGGACTAAACCGAGAACTTACGAAAATCTTGAAAATTTCATGCTTTAAGGTTCCACATGCCTGTGTCCCAAAGTCATGTTCCATACACGGCTGAGACACATGGTCGTGTCTCTGCCTGTGTGGAATATACCTAGGCTATTTTCCAAGCTTTGGTCAACCTTAATCTCTTACACACTTATACATTTATACCAAGATTATCATCTTACCAAATATCTTCAGCTTAATCATCACGCATTCATATTTAAAGCTAGATCATATCTTTATAAAATACCACAATTCAGATGCGCAGAATAACATGTTTGCCTGAAACATTTCAATTCAACTCCATACCTAACAAGCATTACATTGAGACTAGTCATATATATATATATACATGTCATGATACATATAATTCTCTTTCTGTTTTCTTATAAACACATATCATTTATTTCATTATATCAATATTTCATATACCATAGTTTCCATGTATTCCACATATATTTATTTCCCTCCTCCTCCTCTCCATTCCACATCCTTAATGTATATAGCATTCTTGTAAGTACGATTTCACAATTTACTAATAAATGCTCATATCAAACTGTCCACACGAGTCATAGTAACTTACTTATTTATAATTTGAGCTACAGAGCTCCAAATTAAGATCCATAAATTTCCCCTGAAACTAGACTCACATATCTTTTCACCATAAAATTTTCATAATTTTTGGTTTATCCAATTAGTATAGTTTATTCATTAAATTTTCCCCTATTTCACTTTCTGACAGTTATGACCTCTCTTCACTAAAAATTAATTATCTCACAGTACAGAACTCAGATAATGTTATTGTTGATTTATCTTGAAAATAGACTCATTAGGGATTTTAAAAATATAAGTTTGAGCCTCTAATTATTTTTCTCCAAATTTTTGTGATTTTCCAAAGTCAGAACAGGGGATCAAGTAATCATTCTGAACCAGTATCACAAAAACATAAATATCTCAAAATATAGAACTCCTTTGCTTTCTATATTTCTTTTATATGAAAATAGACTCATTAAGATTTAATTTTATATCTCATTCAGTCTCTGATTCAATTTATACTATTTTTGGTGATTTTTCAAAGTCACATCACTGCTACTGTCCAAAACAGTTTTATTGCTAATTCACTCTTTCACACTTTCTTTGTATTAACCTCATTTTAACATACATATCACAAATCATTTTCACCACATTTCATACATCACAAGTATAGGCCCATGATCACAAGGTCACCATAAAATCATCCTCACGTATAACTTACTTGTTTTTAACCTTACCACATCCCGGTCACTTAATGTACACATCATTCACATAACCAAGTTCCTGCACTTATTCATCACAAAACTCACAAAGCAATACATAGAGAGTCTCCCGTTGAACACTTCGGATCAATCCTCGATACTTGGTGGTTTCAACACATAGCTCCACCCATCATATAGTTCGGCTCTCTTGTACACATGGTGAACACTTAGTACCACCCATGTGACCTAGCCAGTTTATCTCATAGCTCTCTTGTTTGCATGGTGTCCTTCACCTGGAACCACGCATGCGACCTAGCTACATATATCCCGTAGCTCTCTTGTCTACATGGTGTACACATAGTATCACCCATGTAACCTAGCTACATCATAATGTCTTGTAGCTCTCTTGTACACATGATGTGCACTCAGCACCATACATGTGACCTAGCTACATACCATCTGTATCATCCAATCTTTCCGAAGGTTCAACCGGGATTTCTCTCTCTTTTCCAACAATTTCACCAATCAAGTAATTATCAACAAACATATTTCCAACATTATTATAAAATATCATAATACAAGTAAAATTGATGTATTACTTACATATAAACTTACATCTCATTTAATATCAATGCAATAACATTAAATTACACATTGCCTTATTAAAAATCATATGAAATTACAATTTCCCATAATATCCATAATCATAGAAATCACATTTATGTATGATAATTCAATGCACTTCATGTACCATAGACATATTTTTAAATCAATTCATAAACTGGGCACCATAAACATTTAATTTAACATAATTCAATTAATTCACTAAATTTAACTTTCAAATATAAATTACAGCATTATTGCTGTATTATTATCACACCAACTTACATACTTTCAACAGCTCGGCAATCATAGTAAATATATCAATTTTACATTGAAACATGCATAAATTAATGCTTATTATACATATGAACTTACCTCGATACTAAAACGGCCATTTTACTAACTTTCCCAATTTTCGATTTTTCTCTTATTCTAGGTTCAAATCTCATTTTTCGAGATCTAAAACATCATATTTTAATTATTTAATTAATGTACTATTCAAAACAGTCCTTAACTCAAACTTTTGAAAAATTACAATTTTGCCCCTAAACTTTTGCATATTTACACTTTTGCCCCTAGGCTCGGGAATTAAACTTCATCCCTTATTCTTATGTTTTATGACATGCTGATCACTTTTCCCTTCTATGGCAACATCAAATTCTCACTCTAACATATACTTATGACTATTAGGTATTTTTACCGATTAAGCCCTTTTACTCGTTTTCACTCAAAACCGAGTAGCACAAGTTGTCTAACATAATTTAAAACCTCATATTCTATCATAAAACATCAAAATAAACACATTTCACCTATGGGTATTTTTCCAAATATGAACCCTAGCTTAAATTATTGCTAGAATAAGCTTAATCAAATTACTGGAATTCTAAAACCGTAAAGAACTTGAAAAACGGGGTTAGAACGGACTTACTATTGAGCTTGGAAAGCTTGAAAACCCTAGCCATGGCTTCCCCCATGCTAATTTCGGCCTCCATGAAAAAGATGAGTCAATTTTGGCTTTATTTTCCCTTTTTATTTCTTTTAATTACCAAATGACCAAAATGCCCTTCCTTATTAAACTTTCAAAAATTCCATCCATGTCCAATTTTTTTCCATAACTTATAAATTGGTAAAATTTCTATTTAAGACCTCCTAATTAATATTTCAAAGCAATTTCATACTAGAAACTTCTAGAATGCAAGTTTTGCAACTTATTCAATTTAGTCCCTAATTTCAAATTGAGCACTTTATGCATAGAATTTCTTCACGAAAGTTTCACACAATCATGAAATCATATCATAGACCTCAAAATAATCATAAAATAATTATTTCTATCTCGAATTTTATGGTCCGGAAACCTCTGTTCCAACTAGACCCAATTTTGGGCTATTACATGAGGTCCCTTAATATCCTAGTAGTTCTAATCTTGTTTACTTGGGAAAATTATTTCATGCACGCATATCACTTTTACACCTTTTGCATAATACTTTTACATGCTTTACAATTTAATCCTTGTACCAATAATTCATATACTTATATCTTCTGTATCTTCAATACATGTAATATATTTCAAAATCACTATTCATCCATAATTCTCTAATAATCCTTATCATGTACTTCATATATTACTTTTATGTATTTTGTAATTTAGTCATCAGCACAATATTTCATTTAGTAATATAATTTGTTTTTAATAATACATATAACATAATATTCGTCATCGACATATATTATAAAACATTTATTCATACCTTTTTTTTAGTACTGATTCATCATAATCAACTTTCTACTCTTATACTTGAGTATCGCTTTTAGCATTATCGGAATTAGCTTGGTTAAAAATCATCTCTTTCTATAAGTAAAACAAATCTCATCAGAGTCGAGAGATATCACACTATCACATATTATATAATGACATGTGTTTTTAGACTTCACACATACTATGTTTGGTTTGAGAACTGACTAAACCGTAGCTCTGATACTACTAAATGTAAACCCCTAACCCGTATTTGTCGTTAAAACAGGGTTTCGAAGCATTACTAGAATTTGCAGATCACCTAAAAAAATTTAAATACTTACCGATTTAATGCATCATATAAATAAATATATTACCATTCAATCAACAGTTTGGCACTTGTATAAGCATCAAACAACAACATTGTTAGTATACTAGTACATATTTCATATAAATTCAACATTGATATACTTATTTTCTCAACATGTCACACTTAAGTTTAATAATTGTCTTTACTTACATAATTTCCTTGTATCAACATATCAAAGATAATCATATATGTACATGTCATGAAACATATCATTCTCTTATCGTTTCTTCATAAGTATATATCATTCATTTTATTATATTAATATTTCATGCTCTATCATTTTCATATATTTTATGTATATTTATTCCGGTAATAGCTTATATCAAACTTAACATAAATTATATTCCATGTACTTATACTTATTTCGTTTATCTATCTTCATAATTATTTCATACAACTATTTTGTACATATATTTCCATATGACTAGTTCTTGTAAACATTTCACACAACCATTTCATATAACCATTCATCATCTGATACATATTACCTGAATATCAATTGTTCAACATATGTCATAGCGTCTCCCATCCACGATCTTATTTATCTTTGACATGATGTCATAGTATCTTTCAACTATAGTCTTATTCATTTTCTGTCATGTTGCCATGGTATCTTTCAACCATGGTCGTGTTCATTTCATGTCACGTTGCCATGGTATCTTTCAACCATGGTCTTATTCATTTCATATCATGTTGCCATAGTATCTTTCAACCATGGTCTTATTCATTTCATGTCACGTTGCCATGGTATCTTTCAACCATGGTCTTATTCATTTTCTATCATGTTGCCATGGTATCTTTCAACCATGGTCTTACACATTTCATATCATGATGCCATGGTATCTTTCAACCATGATCTTACATTTAATATCATGTTGCCATTGTAACAGCCCGATTTAGGGCCAAAACGGAATAGTGGTTTCGAAACCACAAATACGACATAAAAATAATATTTTTATTATCATTTTAAAGTCTATGGCATGATTTCATGATTGTGTGAAAATTTTGTTTAGAAATTTTATCGATAGAGGGTCCAATTTGATATTTAGGACTAAATTGCAAAAGTTGTAAAATGTGTGTTCTAGTTCACAAAGGTACTAAGTACTTGTGAGTAATGGGTTTTTAAAGTGGAGGTCCTTGTATAGTAATTAGACCATTACACTAGTTTGGACAAAAATACCTAAAGGAAGATAAAACATCATAGTTTTTAATGAAGGGTAATTTAGTCATTTGGTAAATAAAATAATAAAATGGGAAAACAAAGCCAAAATTTGGTATCGTCCTCATCAAGTTGGCGGAAACTCTCATAGACACCATATCTAGGGTTTTTCCAAGCTTTCAAGCTCAATAGTAAGTGCATTCAAGCCCCGTTTTTAATGTTCTTTACATTTTTAAAATCCTCGTAGCTCGGTTTACCTATTTCTACCATTATTTCGAGTTCGGGTTTATGTTTAAAAATTTACCCATGAATGATATGCATGTATTTTGATGTTTTATGGTAAAATATGAATGTTTTAGGTTAGGAGAACGATCTTTTCTAAGCGATTTTTAGCGAAAATGAGCAAAACGATATAATCAATAAAAATACCTAATACTCATAAGTACATGTTAGAGTGAGAATTTGATGTTGTTATAGAAGAGAAAAATGTTCAACATGTCATAAAACATAAGAATAAGGGCTGCAATTAAATTTCCGAGCCTAGGGGCAAAATCATCATTTTGTAAAAGTTAGGGGGTGTAACGCCCCAAAAAAATGGGCCTAGAAAGAATTGGGCTTTGAGTCTGGGTTCGGATAGAAGAAAACCTGAATATTGAGAAGTTTTAAATATTACTAGTGTTTAAAATATATATATTGATAAAATATTTATGCTATTACTAATATTTTAATTTTTATGAAAATTATTATCATTATAATTATTAGATACAAATGTATTTATAAAACTATTGTTGTTAATTTAGTGTTTAAATTAACATATTATTAAAAAAAATTACTGTATCTATTTTTATTGATTTATGGAAATTATACTTATTATTATTAGGAAAAAAATATATGTATATTATCGTATTTTAAATTTTCATTATTATGGTTATTATTATTATTATTTTAGTTTTTAAATAAATTTAGAAGTATTTAAAGTGTGGGAAAAATTCGATCCAAGACTCTAGCAAAAATTATTATTTTTGCTTCTTTAGGGGATCTGGGCATTAAGATTTATTAATAAGTTAGGCTAAAATGGACATAAGGAGGAGTTTGGCCTAGTGGTTAGGCGTGTTAAGCAGTAGGAAGGGAGCAGGGGTTCGATTCCCTGCGTGCACAAATGTGGGTTTTTATTTTAGAAAAACCAAGGGCTGTGCCTTATTAATTTTTCAGGCTAATTCATGTCAGAACCAAGCATCTAGCCTAGCGGGTAAGTATGCTAGGAGGGCGGAGGAGGTGCCTGGGTTCAAGTCGCGATGCGCGCCAGACATTTAGTTTGTAAACGGGTTGCGATAAAATAAGGTTTAAGAAAAGTAACAAGCAGAGCCTAAAACAACGAGCGCCGTGGGCGCAGTGGCAGCAGCGCGTTAAAGGTACTGAGGGGGCACGAGTTCGAATCCAGGTGCTAGCGTTATATCGGTTTGTTTTTAGGTGGACCAAGACTTTAGCAGGTAAGGTTTAAAGTTAATTGCGACTGTCATATATCCAAGAGCAAGCTACGACGCAGTGGCCAGCAGCGTGCTTATGCGTGTGGGAGAGTAGTAGAGTTGGACCAAAACTCTTCCCAGGCAGCAGGCTGAAGCGGTCAAACGGTGGATAAGGCTGCTAGGTGGTTGGATGAATTTCAAATGCTTAACTCATGGAGCAAAGCAAGGGAATTTGAAACTAGAAAGAATTTTTAATAAGCATTAAGTACTGTATTTGTTCTTTTAATTTTAGATTTTATGAATTATTCCCTTTTTGTTTATCTTTCCTTTATCGATAATAACCGAACCTATCTTCTTCTACTCTTCTTTTCTTTCTTTTCTTTTATCTCATCTCTTCCTTCTTTAATTTCCTTTAAAGCCGAATCTGTACTGTCATCTCCTCTTTTCTATTTTTCTATTTTCTCTTTTTCATTATACTAAAATCCGAAACATTCATACTTTTGTGATTCGGGAATTAATTTTTAGATCTATTTCCTACTTGCGATTAAGATAGATTCACAGTGGATCTAAGATTTGAAAAGTGTTGGAAACGCTTCTAACAAGAACGTCTTTGGTGGTAAGCATTCAGATCTTATTTTTTTCTTTATTTAGTAATTCGAGGATAAGCTGAAAACCCCTAAATACTTTAGGGAGACTATCAATTTTTGCCAAGATTAAAATTAAGTATTTTTCATTCGGTTTTTTTTATATGTGCGCATCGAAGGCTAGCAATCAAGATCTATTTGGAGGCTAGTAAGATCAACAAGGTTAATCGTGGGGGAGATCTTGTTAGCGAATCGTCATAAAACAGGTGTGTTAACGACACCCACTCATAGACTAGATCGGCAAAAGCCGAAAAGCCGAAAAGCTGAAAAGCCGGCATTTGTAAACTTGCGAGCGTGCGAGCGCTTGTGAGGTGGTTTGGTTGTTAATTTTGGTAATCGCAAGCAGTATGATTGCAGAGTGCGCAATTTCGTGCACTTCGGTATATTTGGGCTTAATGTGCCGAAAACAAGTTAGTGGGCCAACGGGCCCAATTCTGTAAAAACGCTCGGTAAGTGCTTCTGTTAATGTGTTAATGGTTAGAATGTGTATGTAAACTCTAGAATAGTAAATTTTATTAAACTACACCTAAATATGAAAATTACCGTTTTACCCCTAGGTGCAAAATGACCGTCATACCCCTAGGGTTAATTTTGACTGAAATGCATGATATTCTGATTATGTTTGTTGTATGCCATGACATGTATATCTGTTGCATGGGGTTGGGTTTTGTTATGGAGGAAGAACCCGTTCTGGTGGCTGTGCCACATATTCTGATATAAGCAGCTTTGCTGCGGATTATAGTTATTGTCGCAACCGGTGCTAACACTGTAAGTGTAGGGATGGCGTGGGTGTTTTATTCCCCACAGGAAGTGTAGGGATGGACGGAGGCAAGTGCAGGGTTGGATGGGGTTATCATGTATTAATCATATGAGACTATTTTGTTATGGGCCAACTGTATTGAAGTGGGCCCAACTATGTTAATATGGGCAAGGCCCAATATATCTCGACTTGTAATAAGGCTACGGCCTAGATGGATACTGATATGGGCTAGGCCCAATATACTCTGATACTGTAAGGGGCTATGGCCCAGATTAATATTGATATGGGCTAAGGCCCAGTTAACACTAATTCTAAATAGGGCTTAGGCCCAGTAAAGCTTGAACTGATTTGGGCTCTGGTTGGGATGCTTTACACACTGAGTTTTCCAAACTCACCCCCTTTCTCTTCCATCCTTGCAGGTGAGCCCTAGTTGGTGGACTTGGAGCTGGGCGGGATTCAGAGTGGCCACAAAGATTAAATTTCTGTTTTCTTTAAAATAAGTTTTGCATTTATTATTTTGATTATTTTTATTCTGGTCTAAGTTGTAATAAGGCCGCTCTTTTTATTATTTTTAATATTTTGGGTTATTAAATTGGTTAGCTCTAGGGCGCGTTTTATAAAAGTTACTTATTTTCAAAATATCACGATTACCGAGCAAAGCTTCCGCAACGTAAATGTTTTCAATGGAAATAAATATTTTAAATGGACTTAAACTTAATTTGTTGTTCGTGGACAAGTAATATGCTTTAAGTGTGGCAATGGATGTGTGCATGTCTAGGATTGGATCCATGAAGAGCTTGGTACTTAAGCAGTCCAATAGACTCACCTCCTCTTTTCTGGCTTCCTACCTGGTGCACAGCTTCCATTCACTTTAATCTATAACGAAAATATTCTTTTCAAAGATTTTTAATTAAAACATGAGTTTTACAATAACGCTCCAATGAGTTTTACATCAAGAAGGGTTTTCAATGAAAATATGGTTTTCGAAAAACACTTCAATGTGACACGCCGAATTCGGCCGTAACATCTGGGCCGGGTTTGGGGTGTTACAGGGGGCAAAAATGTAATTTTTGCATAATGTGATTTTTGGATTGAAATAAATAGTATGAGTGTTAAATGAGCTAAATGTGTTGTTATAGATCAAGAAAGGCGAGGAATCGACCTTGAACGGGGGAAGGAAAAGGTTTTGGAGTAAATTGCAAAATTTCCATATTTTGCACCGAGGTAAGTTTGTATGTAAATAATACATTAACTTCATTTACATTTTTGTATTTCAGCCTATTTTATATATTTTAGTTGATTTTGAATCATAAATCGACTATTGGAAGAATGGAAATAAGTAATAGTAAGAGAAATCCCGGTTGAACTTTTGGAAAGATTGAATAATATAGATGAAATGTAGCTAGGTCACATGTATGGTGCTGAGTGCACATCATGTGTACAAGAGAGCTACGAGATACTATGTAGTAGCTAGGTCACATGTGTGATACGGGATGTATCCCATGTAGACAAGAGAGCTACGGGAGAGGATAAATGTAGCTAGGTCGCATGTGTGATTCGAAGTGAAGGACACCATGTAGACAAGAGAGCTACGAGATAAATTGGCTAGGTCACATGGGTGGTACTAAGTGTTCACCATGTGTACAAGAGAGCCGAATTATTTGAAATATGATGGTGGAGTTGTGTGCTGAAACCACCAAGTATCGAGGATTGATCCGAATTATTCAACGGGATGATTTTATAGTGACATTGTAATCATGAACCTACACTTGTGATGTATGAAATGTGGTGAAAGTGAATTGTGATATGTAGGCTAAATGAGGTAAGTACAAAGAAAGTGTGAAAAAGTGAATTAGCAATTATACTGTTTTGGATAGTTGCAGTGACGTGAATTTGAAAAATCACCAAAAATAGTAGGAATTTAATTAGAGGCTGAATGAGATATGAATTTAAATCTTAATGAGTCTATTTTCATGTAAAAGTAACAGAGCAAGTAAAGGAACTCTATATTTTGATATATTTATATTTGTGTGTGACTTGCTCAGAATGATTATGTGATCCCCTATTCTAACTTTTAAAAATCATTAAAACTTTTACAAAACTAATTAAGAAATATAGTTTATATTTCTAGATTCCTTATTGAGTCTAGTTTTAAATGAAACAAATTTCATGGCTATTTGAATTGTGTACTGGGAGAAATTCAATTCGTAGTGAATAGAGGTCAGATCAGTCGAGCTGTATAATAGGGGAAATTTTAACTAATAAACTGTACTAATTGGCTGAACCAAAAATTCTAGAAACAAATTAGTAAGAATTAATATGAGTCTAGTTTCAGGAAAATTTTACGGATTTTAATTTCGAGTTTTTTAACTCGAGTTATGATTTATTTAGTGAGTATGTTGCAGTAGAGACAGCTTGACCAAAGTGGAGTAAATAGTGAAATTAAAAGTAGATACACTTGAGTTATTGTGTAAACATATTAGATTCTTTATTCATTATTTACATACTTGCTTATTAAGCTATAAGCTTACCTTCTTTTCTCTTTTGTCTTATAGTGTCGTCCAGCTTGCACAGGAGTCAAGGATCGTTGAAGATCTGCCTGCACTATCAATATTTTTGGGTATTTGAACTAAACATTTTGAATTATGGCATGTATAGTGGACTTAGTTATTTTGTTACGTGCCATAATTGTCTAGGTTTTAAAATATTAAGTATAGTATTTAACCGATTATTTTGTACGAAGCCTTTGAAATTGGCTAATATTATTAAAGGCATATGTTATAATGATTCATGATCTAATTGTATGCCATATTTTTGTCTTGCTTTTATTTAATGGTATGTACTATGATTCGGTAATACCTCGTATCCTGTTCCGGCGACGGATACGGGTAAGGGTTGTTACAGCCATGGTATCTTTCAACCATGGTCTTACACATTTCATTTCAGAAAGCACACTCCCGCGAACCTCATCCTTACAGCGGGATTACCAGTCCAGGCTAAACCTCTGTAATATAAACTCATAGAGTATTGTCGGGATTACTAATCCAGGCTAAATCCCCTGCAACGACAATTACTCTAATGAGCTTGGATCTGAATTACCAGTCTAGGCTAAATTCAGACCCTAATTCGGATTACCTGTCCGGGCTAAATCCATTTTACACATATTCTTCGGGAGGGCTATATCAAAATAGGATCACCCGTCCGGGCTAGATCCCTTTTACTGTCAATTCCTTTTCCAATGATCCATCGAATTCTATTCCATTCAATCGGGATTAATTTTCAATTTATATCGAGTGTTATCAATATTTCATCAATTATCATGAATTCAACATTCAAATCATATTTTCATCACATAACCACATATTTCAAGTATTTAAAAATACAATTCAAGTTACACAAACTTACCTCATTGCTTGTTTGTATTTATAATTTAATTAATCCGATATCTTTTATTTTCCACGATCAAGTCTCGTATTTGAGTCGTCCGGATCTTTATAAATAAATTTGATCATCATTTTCATTCATTTCATATTCTAATGCATTTAATTAATGCTCTAGGCAAAATTACCATTTTGCCCATAAACTTTTAATGAATGACGATTTCATCCTTAGGGTCAGGAAAATAAAATTCTTGCAATTTAATCCTTATTTCCAGCTATTATTCTCATACATATTGATAACAGTCCATGAATTCTATAAAATATCAGAATTTTCCATAATTTCAACACTTTTCAATTTAATCCCTAAACATGTTTTCCCCCGATCTTGAACTAAATTAATAATTTCATTCAATTTTGTAATTTAAATAATAAAATAATTCATTTCATGAAATTTGGTCATTTCTGACATTTTTACAAAATTACCCATAAAGTTTTACTTTTATTCAATTTAGTCCATGAGCCTAAAACATGCAAATTAGCCATGCTAGATGAATATTCATACATATTTTTCCTCCTCCTCCTCTCCATTCCACATCCTTAATGTATATAACACACTTGTAAGTAACATTATCTATAATTTTCATTATTTACTTTTATGAATATTCAAGTTGTCTATCTGCGTCATAGTCACTAAATTATTTATATCTGGAGCTATAGAACTCCAAATTAAGATCTGCTAATTTTCCATGAAACTAGAATCATATATATTCTTACCATAAAAGTTTTAGAATTTTTTGGTTCAGCCAATAAGTACAGTTTATTCTTTAAAGTCACCCTTATTCTGCTGTCTGACAGTTCCGACCCTTCTTTACTTAAAATTAATTATCTCATTATACAGGATTAGGATGATGTTATTGTTTGTTGCTATTGAAAATAGACTCATTCAGTATTTTAAAAATAATTTTAAGAGCCTAATTATTTGTATCCAATTTTTGATGATTTTCCAAAGTCAGAACAGGGGAACTCGAAATCATTCTGACCTTGTCTAACTAAATTTGTTATATCTCACAATTTACAATTTCATTCCTTACACCGTTTCTTCTATGAAAAACTAGACTCAATAAAATTTAATTTCATATTTTATTCAACTTCTAATTTAATTTCCACAATTTTTGATGATTTTTCAAATTAGACCACTGCTATTGTCCAAAACTGTTTTAGTGCAAGATATTAATTACCATGTTTATAACACCCTTATTTTCTTTCTCTACACTATTTTTCATCACTTTCTCTTATTTTCTCTTCACTAACATATCAAGAACATAGGATCATATGTAAGGAAACTCTACATTAATATCAATCCCATGCTTTTTCAATAATATCAAACTTAAAAATATATTGAAATCATGATGTTCTTACCTTGTTCTATTGATATCATATTTTAACTTCCCGTAGCCTCCTTATCATTTTTCTCTCGTGGTAGCTATGGAAATTCTTTTGATTTTTGGGTGAAAATGGTGAATTTTTGGTATAAGGACCAAATTGTAAAGAAAAAAATGTTTCTTTCTTCCTTTTCTCTTCATACTTTGGGTGCATGGGAAAAAGATGATGATTTTTCATCTTTCTTTCCTTATATGTACTAAATAAAATAATAATAAAATATCATTTAAAAATTAAATTAAAATATTAATAAACTAATATTTATTTATTTATTTAATCTAAAATATCTCCAACATCATCATTGCTTTCTAGATTTCTCTCTCTTCCAATTGAACATTTTTCCCTTTATTATATTTTAAAATTCCATCCTTGAGTCATCATTTAATTTGGTAAAATTACAATTTAGTCCCTCATGGTTCTTCACCTATTCAATTTGGTCCTAATTCATCCATTTTCCTTAGTTTCTAGATCATTCCACTCTTAAAATATTTACACTATTAGTCCTTCAACTTTTTCAAATTTATACTTTAACCCCTCAAATTTTGAGTATTTACTCTTGTGCAACAGAACTTTTCTCACTTTTACAATTTAGTCCTTTCTTGAATTAATATATCATAATATATTTCTCAATTTTGACATAACTCAAAATTTCTCTTTTTGTCACTTTATTTGCTTATTTTACTATATCAATGATAATATCTTACAGTAAAAATTTTCAGGGTATTACACTAGGAGCGAGACACAAGGGCGTGGCCCCATGGTCGTATGGTCCAAAACGAGGCCTGCACGACTGTGGCCCTCTTTTTAATTAAAACCTTAACCCTAAAATCCCCCCATTCCTATTTAAACCCCACTATTCACCCATCACACCCCCTTTCACTATTCATCTTCCCTACTCCGGCCATTATTTCCCGACGAGTCGCCGATGACTGACACCCCCACTCTCCCTCCCTTCCTTTATTTCTTTCTTTCTTTTCTTTCCCTTCCTCCCTCTTTGCTCACCCCCATAGCCCACGACCCCCTATCCTTCCTCTTCCCTGACACAAGTTTTGCCCCACGCCCCAACATCAGCCGACCACCATTATTTCCCATCTCCATCGGTTCTTTCACTGTCACATTTAGCTATTTAATTACATATTTATTTCTTTGCTATTTTATCTTTATTGCTATTTCAGACCATTACCTCATATTTTGTAAAAATAGATTGTTTCCCATTATTGTTTTTTTATGCTTAAGAATCATTTGTTTACAACATACTGTGATTATTGGAATTTCTCTCTGATAGTTAGTTTACCATTTGAACTTTACATGTTTAAACATTTAACCTTGTTTCGGTGTTATTTGACGTACAACTCTTTATTTTAACATTGTTCATTGTTCCACTTAGGATTAATTTATTTAGGTTCTTTGATTTCTCTATTAGGTTCTTAGGCAAAGAATTCCTATCTATGCGCATATTTTCTTTCCTGCTAGTCCCACTATATGCATTATATTATGATTCATTATTTGGCATTTTCTGACTTAGTGGGTTCTTGATCCTCATTTTTTTTGAATATTCTCAGGGACACGATGACAAATACTCGTGGTAAAAAGTCTGCAGTCCCAGCTTCTAAAAAGCGGAAGGGTCTAAGAGCGACATCCTCAAGTGCGACCACTGAGATACGCCATCCCTTTCTACAGTTCCCATCAGGATCTCAGGAGGAGTTATTTCAAATTCTACCAGCTCGACCCCTTGGTGTGGGCCAGTGCATCGATTGGGCCACCTTAAAGCAGGTCCACCTGGCTGACTCAGTTCGAGCCTCCTCGCTACCGCTCCTTGGGACCATTTCCTCGACATTATTGAGCCGACATACCTAGAGTTCACTTTGGAACTTTGTTCGACGTTTCAGTTGTAGACGGTTATGTCAGAGTTCGATGACCCAGGCACAGTCCAATTCCGTCTTGGCAGTCTAGTGTGTCAATTGAGTGTTCCAGAATTAGGCGTTGCTTGGGACTTTATACAAAAAAATTTATGGAGGCTGAAAATTTTCCCTATCTCCACCGTCACATTCATTACGCACCTTCCTCATGTTGGGCAGCACTCATTCCTGCTACGGGCATCTATGACCCCAGCCACTCTAAGGCATCGGCTCTCTCTCCAGCATTATGATATCTCCACGCCCTTTTAGCTCAAACCTTAATAGGGCAACGAGAGAGCGCTAGAGTCGTTAATACTCACGACGCATACTTCTTATGGAGCATGAGACAAGGGCATGTTTTCGATCTCGCATACTTCACAGCCCTCGCCTTTCACCATCAGACTGAACGATACAGAAAGGGAGCTATTTGCATCGACCCTTACGTGACTCGTCTAGCTCAACACTTTGGGCTCCTAAACACACCGGCGCAGTCCTCATCACTCACACTTATCGGTCGGAGGTCCCCACAAGGCATCTCAAGTCTGCTCCACATGAGGAAGATAGATCGTCGTCATGGGTTCGATCCTCCTTAATACCGACTAGCACAAGCCACCAGGATGACCCTGAAGATATTACTGACGATATCCCTTCCTTTCATGAGGACCCACCTTCTCTGACACCACCGAGTCACAGACCAGTTCATGCAGCTGCTTTATTGACAATAATTTCTGACCACCTGACTCGATTCGAGCAATACTGCACTCAACAGTTCAACAGAATCGCTCAGCGATTCGACAGCATAGGGGCGACTCTGCAACAGATTTATCAGCATTTCCACATTTCGCCTCTAGCACCACTACCTCACGATCCAACTGCCGATGAGGACTTTTGAGTCCATTTATGTTCACTTTGTTTTGCTTTTCCTTTTCCTTTTTATTTTATTTTTATTTTTATTTTTCAAGTTCTAAAAGACTTTTATTAGTATATTTTGCACCTCTTAATTATACGGTTGTTCCTTTATGAGTAACCATAACAACCCCATCGATATAATTCCTTAAAACATTATTGTTTATATCGCAGTTTTAAAAGGTTCAGTCGATTGGTGCTACTCAGGAATATACAAACAATCCTATGAGGAAAGATAATCCATGACTGCTATGTCCTGCTCGACCACGACCATAGCCACCACGACACCGACCACCACGATAACCTCTTCGCTTGGCGTTGTGATTATGGAACCCAACCTCTACAACCACTTTCACCTATGCATAGTTACACATGCACTCCATCTCCAATGTTTATAAATCCGCTTTCGCTATTCTAAAGACGACATCCAAATTCAGGGCAGTTTCGCTTCTTCCCCTCTTTCATGATATTATGCTTATATTGTTATTATATATCTTTGTACATTAAGGAAAAAGTACATCTTAAGTGTGGGGAGGTTATTTATATGATTATTAGAAAATCTCTAAATTTTTATCTCGTTCTCAAATAATTTTCTCATATTGCTATTAGAGTGAATTCTGATTGATTTATAATTTTTATTGATATGTTTTAAATTAAATCATAGGCAATTGTGCATTGAGTGTTTAAACTTTAAGACATAAGAGAATCAAGCATGATAAGTTGACTTTTGAGAATTAAAATTTCTAAGTTGTTTCCCTGAATTGAGGCATTGTCTTAAAGTTTGAATTTACAAGGTTGACATCAAATACCCATAATTTTCGTGAGATTTTGAGCCTTTTAGAGCATATATTTCTTGCTCACTTATTTTATTGGTTATGAGTGTGTCAACATTGATTTGTTATTCTAGAACTTGCTTCGATTATGTATGTCAAGATCATACCTTTGATTTGATATACCGAGATGATAAAGGCACTTAGGTTTTAAACTCACTCATTCCATAAAAAGCCTACCCACATAATTGACCCTTAGTGAACCCCTTTGAGCTTTAAACACCATTTCTTGATATTCTCCCATTAAATGTTGACCCACAACTTAACCCTTTTTGATTCGTTAAGAATTTCTCCCTTTTTATTAACTCCATTTTTATCGAGATTTGATTTGATCAGTTACCTAACTATTTTCGTCCATTTCAGTTGCTAAATTATTTATTATTATATACTTTCTACTTGTTCTTACTCTTAACAAAAAAAATCGTATATTTTTATTCATATAATTACATATTGTTATAAAGAGCTTGGATAAGTTAAAGTTATTATATTAAGAAAAAGCTCACCTCATTAGCTTCGGATAGTTTTAGTTCTGGCACCTGTTTGTAATTTAGTAATTAGCTCTATTCTTCTAAGATAAGTAATTTATTAAGTTAATCTCGATTCTAACCCTCTTTTTCAGCCTTTATCCACACCTTTAACCCGAGCCCCATTACAACCCTGTTAAAGACCTTTTGATCTATGTATCATCTCATTATAGTGGTGGAGATTTGATTTTCATGCAAGCCTATGGTAATAACTTTTCATGTTTGACTATTGAGTGCTTAATTTTTTAACCTCAAACACTTTGAGTGATTTGAGTGATTTTTAGTGAGGATATCAACCCTTGTCGATTTGGAATTAAAGGTAATTATTTAGATAAAGAGAGATACCTATGATCTTATGATTAAAAGGCTCAACTTGGATTTTCTGAAACTTTAATGATATTTTAGTTGAATTCTCAATGTATGGTTATTTGTGAATTATTTCGAAATATTTTTTTATGAGAATTATAAGTTGAGAAGAATTTATTTTAATTGTGAGTTGAGGATTTTGCTTAAGGACAAGAAAATGCTAAAGTGTGGGGATATTTGATAAACCTCAATAGTAACATATTTTAATCCCGTGCTTGGTATATTTTTGGATGAATTATCATAAGATCTAGTGAATTTGATGCTCCTAATCTTTTAATTTCATGTTTTATATCCAGATTAGCATAGGAAAGTGAAAAGTGTAAGAAAAAGGCCAAAAACAGACAAAATAGGTTTATTTCAGTGCTATACACGGTCCAGACACTTTTACATGGGTAATCAACACGCCTGTGTTAGACACACAGGCAGGCCACACGCCCGTGTATCATGGCCGTGTAGACTTAAAACCATACCAAGATTATACACGACTTGAGCACCTTCACACGGACGTGGCACACGGCCGTGTCCCTATCGAGCCCAAGTCTAATTCTATTCTAAAAAGGCTAATTTTGGGCTATTTTGGGCATTCCAAAGTCTATATAAACACCCCAAAATAGGATCAAGGGGGCGGAGAGAGCAGAAGGCAGAGAATACTCGAAGACGGCCATCGGAATCAGCTTGGAAGCAGGATCTACTTCAAGACTGGAAACCTCCATTCAATTTCATTAGAAGTTCTTTGGGTTTCTTTATGTTTCGTTGTTTTCCCAATTTTGAGATGTTGTCCCCCATCGTTATGAACTGAACTCCCTAAGTACCTAAGGGAGATGAAACCTAAGACAGATCTTATTATTATTTGAATTATATGATAAGTACTTGTTCTTACTCTTAATTATGTGTTCTTAATTCTTGCTTTTCGAAGACAGCCATCGGAATCAGCTCGGAAGCAGGATCTACTTCAAGACTAAAAACCTCCATTCAATTTCATTAGAAGTTCTTTGGGTTTCTTTATGTTTCGTTGTTTTCCTAATTTTGAGATGTTGTCCCCTATCGTTATGAACTAAACTCCCTAAGTACCTAAAGGAGATGAAACCTAAGACAGATCTTATTATTATTTGAATTATATGATAAATACTTGTTCTTACTCTTAATTATGTGTTCTTAATTCTTGCTTTAATATTTCAGGATATTAATTCAAGTTTGATGTGCTTATTTAGTGGAGCAAAAGTCTCTGTTTAAGAGTAGATCTAGCATAATTAAGCGGAGTTGAATGCAATCCTAGACATAGGACGACGTAAATCTGTCGGATTAGAGTCAAATCTAATAAGGGAATCCATAGATCGTGTTAATGTGACAATAGGGGTTTTAATTAGAAAGAGATTTCAATTAATCAACCTAGAGTCAATTTTTTTTAGTCTCAAGAGAGATATTTACATAAAACAGGGATTTCTACGGATTAAGTCAAGTGAATAAATGTCTAATTCAGAAGTAATAGGTAAGGTCTAGGTGGATTCTTCCTTGGGTATTGTCTTCTCCATCGGTTTTCCAAAAGTATTCTCCAGCTTTTATTTCTATCATGTTCTTAGTTAATTAAATAGTTAATTTTAGTTTAGAAACATCCTTTAATATTTAGGCTAGATAATAAAAAGATAGTAAGTACTAGTACTTTTAGTCCTTGTGGATACAATACTACTGTTCGATAGGTGTACTTGCCTTAGTCGAAATTTTTAGTTAGTTTAGCGACCATCATTATTTCATGGAGTAAATTTGGCTTTTACATTCCAAGAGGCTTATCTTGAAAAGACCATTTTTTTTCTCAACAAAGTTTGAAATCTGCCTATGTACTGTTGTCGAGACCTAAAAAAATAAAATACTACTCAAAAATTTAAATTTAATAGACAACAGTGAGTAAGATAATGTCCACAAATATAGGTAATAACTTTATTTCTTAGAATGGAAAGAAGAAAAGTAAATAGAAAAGGGGGGTTTAGGAAATCAAAATTAAAATTAAATCTAAAACTTAGCTAAGAAGGCAATAATTAAAATTGGGAAAAAATCAATGAGACGAAGCTCCAGCCAAAGGTAAAGTCTCCGTTTGATTCATGAGTTTGATCATTAATGCAAATATAATTTTCTATGTTCTTTAATAAATTAGTTATAGTTCTTGGCTTCGCACTTAGCAACCAATCTCTTCTTATTGTTTCAATAACCAAGAGGATGCCTGTTAAAATTATTTCCCTTATCAATAAACAATTCTATAATTTCGCGCCTAGGATTCACCTTACCGATAGTATTAAGAGCTAATTCTAACCAACAAACACATACAAGTAGGGCTTATTTAAGTGAGAGTGCATGCCCACACAATATGGAGTTCATACCTATCTTATATCCAACTATATTGTTTGTTACCAATATTAGAATCAATTAAATAATTACGGATTTAACAATTCTAATTAACAAGGCAAATATTCTAACCAATTGAATATGAGCCCTATATTCAAATAACTTGAATATTTGTAATTAAATCAAAAGTCATGTAAATACTAAAGAACACAAAAAAGATTAAGGGTCTGCTTGGTTGGGTGGAAAACTAGAGGGATGGGATAAGGAAATGAAAAAGTGGAAAGAAAATAATTGTTGAGTATACTTGGTAAGGAAGAAGAGTGAGAGGAGAGAAAATAAGAGAAAGGTGTATATTAGTTCAAAATTATACATTTTCAAATATTTTTCATTCTTTCATTTTTCAACTCTATCAAGCAATGAAGAGAAAGAAAATTACTTTTTCTCTCCTTTTTTCTATCCTTCCTACCAATCACACCTATGTAAAGAAAAAAATATGTTTTCCATCCTTCTAATTTTCTACCCCTTCAATTTTCCATTCCTCTAGTTTTATTTTCACTCTACCAAGCAAAGCCTAAGAGTAATTAATCTCACAAAATTTTTGACTCAAACTTTGAAGTTCCTTTGACTAGAAAAGAGGGTTAGCAATCCGTAGACTAAGATAAATTCAATAAGCCAAAAGTTCAACGGAAGATTTTTTTTTTATCCTATAAAAGATTAAGGTTACAATACTTGCTTGGACTTTAAGTCTATTTGAGCTAAATTATGGTTACAATACTTGTTTGAACTTTAAGCCTTGAAAAAGGACAAAAATAACCTTGACTCCAGAGTCAAAACGACAAGTAAATCCTTTGCACGGAAGCGTTAGCGACACCAGTTGGAGATCGCAAGCTGGGGTTCACGAGCTATCCACGTTGGGGCTCCAAATCTAGCTCCAGGGCTTGGCCTTTTTGAACTGCAGTCCACACGTCTTCCTTTGACACTTCACATTTTGCTCATTTTTGCTCATTCATTTTACTTTTATTGGTTCTTAAACTTGCATCCCATGCTTGTATGCGCCTAATTAAAGTTACGAAACACCAAATTAATTAATAATTATTAAATCACATAAAATTAAAACATAAACAAATAAAAATGATAGTGTATGTAAACATTACACTAAACATGCAAATGAGTATAAAACATGATATTTTAACATTTATAATTGGATTTAAATTTTTTTAGGAGAAAAAATCTGATTTTTTATTCTTTTATTTTGAATAGATAAAGATGACGTGGAATCACAATTTCATGTAATCCCTTTTCGTAAGAAGTAATCAACTCAGTTGTTGCTTAACAAACTTTGACTATCCGTTACTCTTTAAGTTTCTCCACGTCCAAATGCCCATTATTTCCTCAATCTGCATGCAGCCATTACTTTCCTGAATTATATCAACTAGTTATTACATTGATGATTATAAATACCATGCACTGCTAGCTTTTCAAAGCACAAAAATCCTACAAGCTTTGCTTTCAACTAAATATTGCTTTTGCTTTTGCCTGTGATTCTCATTCTTGTTCATTTTCGAAACACACACACGAGCTTATTAAATTCTAAAAAATATATTGTGGACAAATTATCTTACACCCCTCAAACATTATTTGAGGTTCTTGCTATCTTGGTCCATTGTTTTTACATTAATTTATTACTCTGTCTTTGTGGTCCGACTCCTACATTGGCGTATGGTGTGGCTGTTAGCCTGAGTCAATTTCTTGTCATATCCTCGGATAAAAAGGGACCACTGAAATGTCAAATTCAAGTTTCAAAATCAGGGTTGGTTCTGATTTTTTAATATTCCAATCAACATACGCCAAAATCACTAAGTTTCCTTAAAAAATAAAAATATGAAGGTTAATATATGCTGTTAGTCCTTGTACATTGACAAAATTGAGATTTAGTCCATGTACTTAAAATATTAAAAATTAAGTCATCTTACTTTTCTGATTTAAAAATCTCAGTTTAATCATTAACATTGTTAAAATTTTCCATCAAAATTTATCAACTTGACACGTTGATTAGGTTGTCTTCATATGATGTGATATTTGGTTATGATAGGAAATAAACATGTTAAGTTGATAAATATTGACGAAAACTACAAACGGCGATGATGTTTGGACTAGGATTTTTAAATTGAAAAAAAAATAAGATAATAGAATTTTTAACTTTTAAAGTATAGGGACTAAATATCAAATTATGTAGAAGCACAAGGACTAATAACACATTTTACCCAAATATAATTTGAATATCCAATGCTATTTGAAACAAAAATCAAAGCAAATTTAGATATCAAATATTTAATAATTTTTTAAATATATTTTGAATAATAAATTTAATGTTTGATTCCCAAAAGTATTAAAATCTGCAAAAATAAAAGGTTAAACTTTACTACTAGTCAATATATTTTTGACAAAGTTGTAGATTTAGTTCTTATACTTTAATTCGATCTTTTTTAGTCATTGTACTTTTCTGAATTTAAAATTGTAGTCCTTACCAAACAATAATTGTTAAATTCATTAAGTTCTGCTATTTTCAAAATATTATGTGGCAAACATATTATCATATGTGTAATGTCATTTGCCTCAAGACTGAACTTTCAGAATTTGAAAAAGTATAAGGGCTTAGAATGACCTATTGAGAATATGAACTAAATCTACAACTGTATGTATAATGCATAACTAGTAGTTGAATTTAACAAAACAAATTTAGCTGCTATTATTTGGGATAGAACTAAAATTTCAAAAATCGACAAGTACAAGGACTAAAATTGATCAAATCAAAGTATAGAGACTAAATCCAAAACTTTCGCAAAGCACAAGAACTAATATCCTAATTTAACCAAATTAAGTCTACTAATATCTAAAATGCAATATTTAACGGGCATAATGATAAATTTAGCCCCTAACATTTACCGGTTTTGTCATTTTGGCTCCGTTTTTTTTTAAATCACTTACACTCTCAACCTTTAAAATTTAGTCAAATTATTTTCTTTTAGATGGAAAAGTTAACTAGACCATTAAAATTTTAACAACACAACGTGGCCACTTGCGTGATAGTCTAGTTATACTTTACAAAAATTTAGAAAAAAATAAAAAAATATATTTTAAAAATTCAAAAACATTCAAAAACATTCAAAAAAAATTTAAAAATTTATCCATATTAATAGTGAAGAACATATAGACTACCATACAAGCTACCACATTAATGTCATTAAAATTTTAACAGGTCATTAAACTTTTTTGTCTAAAAAACAATTTAATTAAAATTTAAAAATTAAAGACCAAAATGATTAAAAAATAATTAAAAATAAAGAATGAAAATAAATAAAATCGACAAGAAAAGAAAGGAAGAAATAATCAAAAGCATAAACCAACCCATTGTAATTTTGTTTTTAAGGTGGGATCTTTTGAAGCCCGTTGTTTCCTGGAAAAACCTTGAAAGGTAAGTCGTCGGTGGTGAACATATTCTCAATTTTTTTTTGTTTGGATCTTAATCATTATCTCAACTTTAAAATATTTTAATAGGGTTTTCAAAATATTAATTTCATATTAAGAAGGTTCTTTTATTCATTTAGTCATTAGTTTTAGTGTTAAATGTCGGTTTAAGTATAGTATAGAACATATTTAAAATATGTCTATCAAATTATAAATATGTGTGTAACTATTATATGGATAAGTTGGGCATGGGCAGAGGCAAAGCCAGAAAACTTTTTTAGGAGGGGGCGGGATGAAATTTTAATATTCTATAGTTTATATCTTTATAATTTATAAATGATTAAATCAAATTTTTATAATTTTAGGGGGGCCAAAGTGTAATTTTACCTTTACTAATTTAAATTTTTTTAAAAATCTTAAGGGCCTAAAATACAATTTTACATTTTAGGGGGCTCTACGCCCCTGGGCATGGGGGTGTTTAGGAAAAAAGCAAGCCTCCTAAATTTCATTGATATTGTTTATTTTTCGTATCCAAGTTGTTCATGTGATAAGTACACACATGTAAGTATGCTCTATATTAGATTCAATCTGACATTTAATGTCTAAATCAATGGCTAAGCTAATGGAAGGTCCTAATGACTCAAGTAGAATATCTTAAAGCTTAAGGCTAATTTAAATTTTGACCGAAATGCAATTATCCCAAAAGTGTATATTTTAAATAGACTCTAAGTCATATTCAAATTAATATTTGACATCTAAATTAATTGCTAAGCTAACAAAAGGATATGATAATTCAATTAAAATATTTTGAAATTTAGAGTCCAATTTAAAATCCTACTAATTGTTTGGAGACTTTTAGTGCAATTAACCCAAAGAAAACACATGACATGATTCCAAAATCTAAACCAGCTTTTCCTTTTCATTTATTTTCTAAATTGAAAACCTTTCCTTTTCTATTACATTAAAAAAATTTATTTTCTATCCACACGTGCCATCATTTACTCCATATCTACCTAAATATCTAAAATAACCTAAATAAATTCTTAAAATAACATTAGTATGAAATTATAAAATTATGCAAGAATTTCTCAAATTCTAGTTAGAGAATTTTTTCATCCATAAAATCATTAAATTGGTGTCACGAATTAATCAAATATTAACTGAATTGAAAAATAATTAAAAAATATTTTATATAAAAATAAAAAATATTAGTATGATGGTATTTTTATGTTTTTATACTTTTATATAAAATTAAATTTTAATAAAAATAATTTAAATCCACAAAAGGTAAGATTTGAACATAAGATTAGGGATGAGTATTCAATCGAGTCGAGTCAAATTGAGTAAAAAAAATTTCGAGTTAGTCAAGTTGACGAATCTTATTTTAGCAATCGAACTCAATTTGAATTTTTTTCAAACAGAATCAAATCGAGTCAAAAAATTTTGAGTCGAGTTAACGAATCATATTATTTATACCCAATGTTGTGTTTACATGGACAGATTATTTAACTAGTAGACGAAGTACAAGATTATTTAGTTACATAAACAAACGTAATAGTTTTACCTTTTAACTTAATGAGTAAACATTTATCAAAATAATGACTTTTAACTTTAAAAAAGGTAAACATTTATCAAAACGACATAGTTTTGCCTTTTCTTATTCGGATTTTTGGATAACTCGAATTGTGTAATTCATATTCGAACTAAACAAAAATCTTAATTTTGTATTCAAGTTGATCCAAATAACTTGAACTATTTAATTCAAAATTTGAATATTTTATCGAGTTTTTCGAATCGAATCGGATTTTGCTCACCCCTACATAAGATACGAAGGTAATATATATTATCTATTTTCCAAATTGGACTTATAGACAATATAATAGCCCCCATGAATCAATTGCTCATTTTGATTCCCACCGATTACCAACAATTTAAGTTATCTACTAATATAAGTTATTTTCTCGCATCATAATCCTACATATGATGCAAGTTAATATTAGTTTAACCCTTAGATAATTAATAAACAAATATTTGCTTATTCATTTTGTTTTCCATGCAAAAATCATTGAAGACAATCGTATAAAGATATAATAAATTAATTATGAAATTTGAAAATAAATCTACAGATGGCATGAAATTTAATAGAAAAAATGATTATATTTATTTGGAGCTTCCTCTATTCCTCTAAACAATACAATCAAATTTTACTTTTCATTTGAATTAAGTTTACTTTGACTATTAATGAGAGATTGCAGTTTAAAGAATGGCCAGGTGTTCAAAAAGGCCTCAATCCACAAATATATTGACATTATCAAAGGGAATTCATGTTCAAAAATTGCTTTGAGCTAAGCTTAACAAATTGATATTGAAGAAGAAAATTACAAGAGATTTAAAAAAAAACCGCAAAACTTAATAAATTCATCATGTTAAATTAAAAATTTATTTAAAATGGAATTAATTGAAGATTTAAAATACAAAAAAAAATCTATGCATCTAGCTCATGTCAATCATATATTGATTATTTTTGTTGACTCATAAAAAAAATATCGTTAGTATATTGGAGTAATTTGTATAACATTTCAAAAAGAATGTACCAAATTTGACCCAAAAAATAATGTACCAAATTAAAAAAAAGTGTCAAGTTTAGATACTAAATTGGATTAAAAAAACCTAGGTACCAAATTTGGAAAAAGCGTGACGTTCAAGTATCAAATGTTATATTAAGTCAATTCAAAAAAGATATAAGAAAATATCAAATTATGATATTAGTCCCTGTACTCTACATAAGTTGTAGATTTAGTCCTTATACTTTAATTTGATCAATTTTAATCCTTATAGTTTTCAATTTGGTTAATGTTAATCCTTGTACTTTTCAAAATTTGAAATTTTACTCCTGAACAAATGATAGCAGTTAAATTTGTTTGATTATATTATGCAATTAGTCATGTATTATGTGAAAATTTGTAGATTTAGTCCATGTTCTCCAATTGGATCATTCTTAGTCGCTATGTTTATCAAATTTGGATATTTTAGTTTAATATAAACGACAATTATTAAATCCTTAATTGATTTTTTTTTTGTAAGTAATATGTGGAAATAGAAAGTTGATATGGTATTACACATGCAATAATAAGTTTTCCACATCAAATTTTGAAGGTAGCAAAACTTAATGAATTTAATAATTGTCTATTAACTAGTGAGATTAACAAGGAGGAAGACGATGGTTGTAGCGGTGGTTCACCCGTAGTTGGAGCGAAGAGCCAATGGAAGAAGAGCTAGTTAAGGTTGCCTGAGGAGGTAGGTTTAGAATTAGATAAGGAAAAGATGAGGAAGAAGGAGAAGTAGTTTTCCGTGTCTTAGCCCCCGTCTTAGGTGTTGTAGTGAGCTTATATATGAAGGACAAAGAAGTCCACACGTCCTGAGTCTTACTAACAATAGAGTTATACCTTGTTCCTATGTAGTGGTGACAACTAGATAATCAATGATTTTGATCCCCACGTGTGCTCAGCTAGGGCAACGTTATGAAGGTTCGCCAGTCTATTGTGGTACAAGGTTTGCCAAGCTCACCTGGTTATAGTTTCGCTTAATGTGGACACGTTAGCCTGTGATTTGTCCGTTGATAACATGTGGAGGAAGTATAATAATGTCATTTTTTGTCAAGACTTAAATTTAAAAATTGTTAAATTACAATGACTGAAAATAACCAAATTGTAAAGACTAAATTCACAACTTATTCATGGTATAAGGACTAATTTCATAATTTAATCTAAGAAACATGCCAATACTAAAATACACCAAAGCTAATAGAAAAAGAATACGTTTACCGACTGGCCACCTTAAATAGGTGAAAACATCTAAATAAGCGTAGTTAAACACGCAAATTAGAGTGGGAAGTAAGGTGTAGGGACAGGGACAAGGGAGGCCATCCCTTGTGGCGTCTCATTCGGCCGCCTCACCCTTGGCATTGTCCACCATTTCCACATTATCCCAACCCAATTCTAAAATCTACCAAACGTGTTTGCAAGCAAGCTTCTCTCTCCGACAAGCAATTTTTTTATAATTAATTTATCATTAATGTTAATTTTATAGTTTATTAATATCAATCATTTTAAATTTTGGTGGCTTATTATCTACAAAGTTTGAACCTAAATTTTCTTTTTGAAAACATGTGTATTAGCAATGGCAAAGTCACGGAATTGGTAGGGACTTGATCCATCTTAAAATGAAATTTTTTCATTTAGATTACTTTATAATTTATAAAATTTTAAATTAGTAATAGTAAAACTACACTTTAATCTCCAAAAATAATAAAAAATTAATTTAATCTTTTAAAAATTATAAAATATAACCCTTATTAAAATAATAAAATTATATTTTACTATATTAAAAATATACAATTTAATTTTCCTTAAAAAAAATTTTCCAACTTTAACCCTACAACCAACATTTATTAGTTAGATATACAAATTTTAACCTCTACGGATTAAACCAAACTATCTATCTAACTCCATTTTTGTCTTTTATTTATTTATTTAAAATCCTATATATGTCCCTAAACATACAGTACTGGTCCACCATTGAATAAATTATTCAGTCCTCATATGGCTAGTCCTCCTTTGTTATCATCTTCCATGGAAGCCCCCATTGATCCTCAACAAGACGATCACCTCCTCCTTTCTCCTGATAGAAACTTCGCTTTGCATGGTGAGATCATGATGTTTGTTTTTCTCCTACTCTTTGCTGTCTTCCTTTCATTTCTGCTCTTCGTCTTCTACAAGAAACGCTGCGGCTGTAGTGATAATGCTAATCGGCAAGATTTTTATTCATCGGAGCCAGTGTCGCTGAATAAACTCTCCTATGTCCAGCCGAAGACGCAGTTTCCAAAGCAGTAGATGAATCAAGCTGTGTAGCCAATGCTATATATGGTATCAGTAGGCCTCTCTGAAAACTTGGGTGCTTCATTGCGGTAAGGGTAAACTAGCTTAGAGGCATGGCCGTCGGGTTAGCAAGAGGCCTTGGACTATATTCTTGTATGCAGTAGTGTAAAAAGTGCCAAATGAACGGCCACCACGAGATTTGATTGCATCCCTAGATTTTTCTTTTCGAAAATTTGTATATTATGTGTTTGTGAGTGTAGTAACTGTAGTAAATAATTGAAGAATTGCTAATACATCTATTTTTGCGCTTCTGTTCATTGGCGTCTTCCTTCTAACAAAGTTTTATTGTTGTCATTTTCGCTCTTCAATGATGAAAAATAAAAGCTGCTACCATGGTTGTAAATTTCTGACCACACTAATCAGTGCGTTTGGTTGATTAAAGATTTGTCAGTTCAATAGTAAAAATTAAAAATTCATTAAGTATTAATTAATTATTATTTACAATTTTTAATAGTTTTTTAATATTCGAAACTAGGCTAAATTAATCATAAATGTCAAGAAAAAAAAAGTTTTTTGGTTAGATAGACTTTTTTTTTTAATTTAAAGAAATATGTCAATTTTGAAGAATGAGTGTAAAAGTTGCACAAATGGCAGGAAAGCATGCCCAGCTGAATATGTTTTCCCTTTAAATTGCAATTTTTGACCTTTTTAATATAATTAGTTTTTTTGGCTAGATGATTAAAGGTTAGCATTTTTATCCTCGAGTCTCGAGTTCGATTTCTCTTCCACTCACATTTGTATTTTTTATTTCATGTTGTTTTAAGTTTTTTATTATTTTTAATTAATTTTTTTAATATATTAGCTCCCTTGGTTAAATGGTTAAATATTAATGATTTTATCCTTAAGTCTCAGGTTTAATTCCTCCCCTTCTAAACACATTTGTAACTTTTATTTCATGTTGTTTCAATTTTTTTTATTTTTAATTAATAAATATATTATTTTTAATTTTTTTATTTTTATTTCAATCTTTTTAATTAATATCTATTTTATTCATAAAATCAAACAATAAAAATATAAATTTTACATATATCATTATGTTAAAAATATTTGAAATTAATAACTCATTTACATATAATATAAACATCGGCTAATTTTTTTGATATATTTTTCTTTATAATATTTATATGTCATATATTTATTTTCTTCAGGTATATTGTGGGTATGGTCTCTAATATTATAAAATAAAATAATTATTTCAAATATAATTATTATTTTTATATGTAAAATATTTCAAATATCAGCGTTTTTTCATCTACATTGTAGGTATGATATTTCAAATATTTTTATATGTTAAATATTTTAATTAATATGTCAAATATCATTCATTATGTTTATATGTGAAATATTTTAAATACACATACAATAATATATAATACTAAAATTTACTGCACTCATGATATGAATTGAAAAATAAAAATTACAAATATAAAATTATATTTACTAAAAATAATTATATCTGTTATAATTATTTAATTTTATGAATAAAAGAGATATTAATTAAAAAATGAATTAAAAATAAAAAATAATTTGAAAATAATATATTTATTAATTAAAAATAAAAAAGTTTGAAATAACATGAAATAAAAATAAAAATGTGTTTAGAAGAGGATAAATTGAACTTAAGATTCAAGGATAAAATCATTATTATTTAACCAAGGGAGTTGATATGTTAAGAAGACTATAAATGTGAGTTGGAGAGGAACCGAACTTGAGACTAAAGAACAAAATCACTAACATTGTAACACCCTAACTTTTTTATTATTGTTTTTGTAAGCACTTAACACAAGTATGTATCTGCTTCAGTGGTTAATTATTTTGGTGGTGTGTGTGAGGTCTTAAGTTCAAGCCTTACCTTTAGCAAATTTTGTTACTTTTGGATCTACGCCTTAACCTTATCTAGAGGGCTTATATTAAATTGCATGTAATTTCATATTAGAATGAGCTTATTAGTTCAAGTGGTAAGGGAACTAGTGTGTTAAAGATCCTGTGTTCAAATTTTTACATTAGCGTGAGTATTTATTTTGCTCGGTTCGCTGACAGTGTTTTAGTGGAATTAAAATGGTGAAGTGGTGGAGATTTGGGTGTTAGTGGGAAGTTAAGGGATATCAAAATTGAATTTTTTTTATTTTTTTATTTTTCCCAAAATTCTCTTTGCTTCTGACTTTTTTTTCCCCAAGAAACAAAATCCCTATTTTTGTTTTTTTCGTCTTCTTTTCTCATTGTCAAATCCAACATTCTTCTCCATTCTTGCTTCTTTTGTTAGTCTTTCTTGTTGGGCATTGTGAATCCTTGTTTTTTCTTCATGTAGTCAGTAAGTGGGCTTTCGTTGGTAATGTTCTTATCTTTATTTTCAGAAGGATTGAAACATTGCAGTATTTTTGTGGTTTAGGAGAAGTCGACGAACTGTGATTTTTGTTTCGTTTGTTGGTCGATGTTAAAGGATGTTCTCTTCATCGGTAAGTCAAGATTTCGGTCTGATTGTTGTTGGCAAGTTAGTAAATGTAGTCGCTTAATCGATGTTTGGTATGTTGTTATTAGGTCTTGGAAGGCTCTGGAGTGGCTTTGCATGGAATCGATACCAGGTGTGTACCCGAAACGCAAAAAAACAAGATTCGATAAAAGCCAAAAAACTGCTCTGTCGACGCCACACAGACGTGTGGTCACCTGTGTGGTAGGTCGTGTGTGAGGACAAGACCGTGTGGTCGATGAAGGCATGGCCGTACGCAGCACACAGCCGTGTGGGCCACACGGGCTAGGCCGAGTTAGGTGTGTGGGTCACACGAGCGTGTAATTCTTGGGCCAGGCCATGTGAGCCACACGAGCAAGGCGAATATGGGCGTGTGAGCCCACACGGGCAAGCCATATGGGAATGTGGGCCCAAATTTTTGAAACTTCACCTAGGGTCACATGGGTCGTCCCAATCGACTATGGGCCTACTGTAGGGTTGGTAAGAGCTAACTAAACCCTAAAGCTATGTGACCTGGTAGTCTGAAACACTGTTTTGAGTATGAATATGCATGTCTGATTATTATGTTAATTGCATAACTGATATTTGTATATATAAAGCATGTTTAGTCTGATAATTTTGTATCTAATATCTGCATCTGTTTGGGGTGGGTTTTATATATATATATATGGAGGAAGTGTTCTGTAATGCGATCATTGCCTATATTCTGGTAGCTTGGCTACACTATATCTGATACGTGTCATAACGACTCAATGTGGTGTGTAAGGATGGCTGGGTGTTTTTAACCACACATGTTGTGATGGGATGGTCGGAGTTGGTGTGTAGAGGATAGGGGTAGGACTTTACATATCTGAAATCTATTATCTGATCTGTACATCTGTTTTGTAACTATATCTAGGATAGGTATAAGCCCAATTTTGTATCCGATTGTCTGAAATGTTCTATATGTTTACTTGTCTAATTTTGCTAGGTTATACACTGAGTTTACATAAACTCACATCTGTTTGTCTGTTCCATCAAGTAATCCTCAGACTTAGGCGGATCGGTCGGCTGAGACACAGCGGTGACCACGATATCGTAAACAGTCAAACTTAGTTCTTTTGGTTTATTTTAAGTTTTGGACTTATTTGAGAGTTATAATTTTTGGGGACTCTCTGGACTGTTTGGTTCTTAACTGATTATTTTTGGATTTTTTTTATATATATATTTGACTGCTTTGCTAAAATTGTTTTACTAAAACGACAATTTTTAAGTAAACAACGGTTTTTCTAAAAACACGACTGCATTTTTAAACTATAATGATTAAGGCTTCCGCTGTAATAATTGGGTAAAGAAACTGACTAAATTACGATTTTAGCAAAACATAAATAATGATGGTTTACCAAGTCAACACGGTTTTCAAAACCCTTTCGTTGTGACGTCACCAGATTCAGCCATAACGTCTAAACTGAGTTTGGGGTGTTACAAACATTTAACCATCTAACCAAAGAAATTGATTATATTTAAAAAAAGTAAAAAAATGCAATTTAAAGGGTTCGTCCAGTTGGATGTGTTTTCTTACTAGTTATAACAAAAGCACAACCAGCTGGATACGCTTTTACACTCTTTCTCAAAAATCGGCCTATTTTCCTAAAATTTCAAAAAAAAAGCTTATTTGGCGAATAAACTTTTTTTTTGCATATATGGCTAATTTAGCCTCGAAAGCGCCTCTAAAATGAATATGAATAAATAGTTATGTCCAACTTCAAATGAATATGGACATTTTTTTGTCCAGATTCATTCTAGACATGTAATTTTAGTAATTTCTTTGCATTTTTAGGATTTTTTTAAAAAAAATTAATATTTTTTTCAATTTCTAATAATTTGTATAATATTCTGAACCACATCAAGAATAAATTTGAACAAATGATTATAGTTCAGATGAATCTAGACATCTTTTTGGCTAGCTTGGACATGTATTTTTCAATAATTTTTTAAAGATTTTTTTAATTTTTTAATAATTTTTAATTTTTTAATAGTTTTATAATATTTGAAACCACATCTAGATTAAACTTAGACAAATATTTATCCAAGTACATTCTAAACATAAATATTTTAACATTTTTTGTATTTTTTATTTTTAAGTATATGCTAACGTGGCATGCTAGATTAGTATACTTGTCCATATGACATGCCATGTGTTAATTTTTTCTCGCTACCTCCAGCCAAATCAATGTTCATTAACGGTCAAATTAATCAATAATTGAAACCTTTAATAAAAGGGCCTAATTAATTTTCTTTTCACAATAAGAACTTAATTGGGTGCACTTTTTTCCTATTTTTTAATTTTTTTATTCAGACTTTTTGCCCTATTTATTTGAAATGTACCTTTTGTGTGATTTAATGAGCAATTAAAAGGGAAAGTGACACATTTTTCAATTTTTAGAAAGGGGTGAGCAACATTTTGTCTCTAAATTTGACAATTTTTTAATTTGGTTTTTGAATTTTGTTTTTGTGCACATTAGTTTTGGAATTTAATAACTTTTTCTTATTTAGTCCACAAACTTAGATTTCATTAAAACGTGATGACACTTTAAAATTGTGTCATGACATCACTTGAAAATATAAATATATATAATTTAAAAAAATTAAAAAAATATATTTTTTTAAATTATGTGATGATATAACACGGTTTTAAAATGTAATATCATCATATCTTTGGAAAACCTAAGTTTAAAGATTAAATTGAAAAAAAAATTGATAAGCTCTAAAACCGAACCCAAAAAATTTTAGGAGATAAAGTGGAAAAAGTTGTAAAGTCCATGGGTTCAATCCACACGGCCAATCCACTTTATCTCTTTCAAAAAATAAAAAGTTGAAAAATGGAAACTATCTTAATAATTGGACTAAGTGCATAAATAAGCCCATAAGGGTTAGGCAGTGCCTTCTGATTAAATAGTAAAACAGTTTTTTTGTTCTTATCCATTTTGTAATGGACATTATAAAAAATCCGTTAAGCAACTTTGGCCAATAGAACACGTGACATGTTTTCGCCAATGAAAAAATATCACGTGATAATTAGGTTTATTTAAAATAAAAATATCACGTGACACTTTTGATATTAATTTTTATGTATTATTTTAACTTTTTAAAATTTATAATTATATATTTTAAAATTTTATAAAAATTTATTTTTTAAATTTATATATATTATATATGATATTTTACATTTTTAACTAATATAATATATAATAATTAAAGAGACGTGGTGTGTTCTTATAGTACCATGTTGTTGGTCAACAGTCAATCAATGTCGATCAGCAGTCAACGATTGATCAAAGTAAAAAATATTTTTTAATATTTAAATATTTAAATTTAATTTTTTTGTTTTAAATAAACTTAATTGTCACGTGGCATTTTTTTATTGACAAAAACACATGACGTGGTGTTTTTTCATTGGCCAAAGTTGTCTAACATATATTTTTTTAAATGGTCGTTACACAATAGAGCAAAAATAGAAAATAATTGATAATTAAAAAAAGATTAAATACTAAAGTGAGAAAATAGATATACTTGAGAGGCCAAATTATGAATTAAACCTTTAAATTACAACTAAGCGACTTTTAGTAAATCCATGCACAAATAATATATTATATATGAAAATTGGAAATTGATAGTAAAGAACAAAAAGCAAAGCCGGAATATCGAATAATGGTTGCGCCAACAAACAAGAAGAATGAAAATTTGGAAGTTTAGTAATGCAATTTAGACTTAACCTGCATTAGCGAAGTTTTATCAAGACAAAAATTCCACAATTAAATATCACAGTATAAGCAATAATTTAAATCTACTCTAAATTCAATCTTCAAATAATTGCAATCTCATCTAAGTATACTTAGCATTACCCTAAATAAAAAACAACCATTCCTACTAAATCACTCAAATGTGAATAACAAAGCACTCAGAACAATCCCTTAATGGACATAAATTATATTATCTTAATGTTCTACCCATCCCACGAATAGGCTACCAAAGTTTGGCAAAATCGATCTCTACATGTGCAAGAGATAAGTGCGATGATTCTTCAATTTATCTCTTTAATTTTTTATATCCAACATTAATCATTATCAACAATCAAGTTGATAAATTGTCAATAGATTACTTTTCTGAAATAGCAATCTCTTATCAACCAAAAAAAAGTTTATTTTTTAATAAAGTGAGATTATGTTTGTCAAAATTTACTATCTTATAACACTCTAATCCTGAATACGAAGTATTCGGCTATTAAGGCGCTACATCAGATCACTGAAGTAACCTAGTAAAATTTTCAAATAATTTAAAACATTGAAATACATTTTATATAAGAGAAAATACCATACATAGTTATACCGAAAATAGTAATAAAAGTAATTATACAAAATATGTGGAGCTCTAATATCATCGTATATCAAAATAGTCAAAATAACAAAAATGATAAATAAGTTACAGACCTACAAAAAAAAACAAGTAAGGCTAATAGATAAGGTACTGTACTCTGAATACGTGATGCTAGGAATCTCTCATCGATGATGTTCTTCGGACATGAACAAAAGTCTACAAATCTAAACATTAAGAAAATTTGAAGGCTAAGCTTTATAGCTCAGTAGTACACAACAAATCTACCATGCTTAAAGCAATTCATAAATATAAGCATGCAAATCAAATGTATACATAGAAACATGATATAAGTATCGAAAAATTAAATCATGAGTCATTAAATCTACATAACCAAATCACTTGCATATCAAACTTGTCAAACTTGTTAGATTGCACATACTACTCAAATAATCGGGTATCCGGATAATCCCGCACCACTCATGGTCGCTAGTCAAATAATCTCAAGTGTTCGTAGGGTTATCTCGAGCGCCACTAATGGTTGTTAGTTAGGATAGATCCCGAAGGCTGAGCACAAACAAAGCATCAAACATATAATCCAAAAAATACAACCATGACATTCAAGTCTCATACTAGTTATAACTTGTTTATTATTCTATCTAAAATATTAACTAATGAGATGTGACAGTCTGCTACCTTGACATCCTGACCTTTTCTCATTCAAAAATTAATAACTTTTAATATATAACTCTAAATTAAGCATCTTTTGTTTTAAACGAAACTAGACTTTTGTACGGTTACAGAAATATAAGGCTCACTTCCTATTTTATCTTGTGAAATTTTGGTGATTTTTCGAAGTCACTGCTAAATCTATTTCATAACAATTCTGCTGTCAGATTTTTATGACCTTTCAACTCTCAAAAATTTATATCTTTTAAAATACAAATCAAAATCGATCTCCGTTTGTTCTAAACAAAACTAGACTGAGTCACGGTTACAAACATGTATAGATCAATTCTTAATTATTTTTACAGAATTTATGGAAAATTTTCAAACTTACTGTTCATACAATAATTTGTTTCTGGCAGATTTCACAACTAAGTTTTTAGCTTCATTTTAAATCATCCAAACATGATTTCCACCCAAAGACATATAACATGCATGCATTATCACACAAGCATCATATTTATGACTTATCAAGAAGCATAGGAGAGTTAGAGGGTACCACCTTGATGGAAGAACACAAACAAAGTTTCTTGCCTATCTCTCCACCACTTTGCCTTTACCCTTAGCTTGAGAACATTCACCACCGTCTTTAACTAATAACCATGTAACACAAAAGATTTCCCACAAAAAAATAAGAGTCAATAGGATGCAAAAATACATGCTTTAAATAAATAAATAAATAATATATGAGAAGATGGGTAGAGACTTTCTCAAACTCAAACCCTCCCAAACACCTAAAAACCTCTTCCTTCATCCTTGATGAATAGATATTTTTTTTCCCATGGAACTTTATAAAAAGCTAGATCAAGACCCTTACCTTCTTTGAGATTTTGGAGGATGCAAAACGGTAAGAACTCACTCAAATCTCTCTCCCTCTACACGGTTTGCTAAGAGAAATAGATGGAAAGAAGAAAAAAATGAAAAAATGTAAAAAGAAAAAAAAATATGGTGATTATAATATAGGGAAAAATGGGGACAAATCAACTTTATCCCATACCTCAATCTGCCAAACCATCTTTTCCCATTAATTGGGAGAAGACTTTTATTCAAAAATGGTAAAATCACCATATTAGCCATCCATCTTTCCTCTACTTCACACAAGCTTCCCAACATCCTTAATTTCTTATAAAAAGGTCCAAAATCCACCCAATCCCAAAATAAATTTATCCATCGTCAATCTAGGTCAACGCTCGAACGTTGACTCGAGAATTTAGGGTCGTTATAGTACTTGCTTGAACAAGGCTAATTATCTTCATATTAACATAATTTTGTTGCTTAAAAAATCTAATAAATTACCACGTCAAAACTACCAACACTTCATGGTAGTGCATAAATTGTTGTCAACGTGTGGAAAGAGATAGACCAACACTTGAAACCACATTGCAAGGAACTGACAATCTCCCTCTTTGAAATTTTGTTTTTCAAAAATATTGTACTATCAAATACTTTTATAACAACATAATAACAAATGAATCAACCAAACAAAACTGTTCAATTAAGCAAATGTAGAAACACATAATCTAAAGTAGAAATAATTGTAAATAAGCTTCATGCTAGCAAGCATAACTCCCTATATCTTCCCCCCTCACCTTTTGACAAAAATCTAGAGGGAGTAGCGTACTAGACCTTTAGACCAGCAATGAATCAAATAATCAAACATTTCCTCTTATTCAAGAATGTAACCAATGCAAGCTTAACCTCAAAATGAGAAAGAGTTTTTGCCTTATTACAGCATCTAAATTCTTTGTGGCAACATCTAGTTCATCATATTTGTTATCTACTTTAAATAAAGTATCATGCATTAAACTAGTCAGTAAACATCTTCATTTTAGTTTCCAACCAATATCATATCAAAGGCTTTATATGCAATCAAATAGGTCTAAAAAACATATATAATATTTACTCTCCCTTAATAGTACCAGTAATTTACTCCCCTTAACATGTCTCTCCATACTTATTGTACAAATAATGGAATCAATTGTGCCAATAAGGCCAACATCATATCAAGTCTGTTAAAGGGATGTGATAGAGAGAAATATCATCAAATATTGTAATTGGTGGAACAACTTAGATCTTTTCCACCATTATGATCTTCATAAATATGCACTTCTTTGCTCTTACCAGACTTCAATGAAGTGTTTATGAAAATGTCTTTATCTTCAATATGATCTACAACAGCAATTTCATATTTAACTCAAGTATCAATATTTCGTTGATCTTCATAGCTAACTCGTGGTTGAACTTTTCTTACCCACACTTTCTTGTAAGGTTTGCTTGTTGGTTGTCTTGTGGGAATACTATGTGCAACCTTTGTATTTTTCTTCCATCTCAAACTATTAAAAAGCTTATAACATTGTGGTCTGAAGTGACAAACTTTACCACAATAATGGCATACTAACTTTTTGGCATTTCCAGGGCACAATTTCCTTTTTATCCTACTTACTTGTTATTGTTTCTAATTTTGAATTGTGGTAGTGTAAATGGGCACATGAGTTAACACATGATAGATTCTTATGAGATTATTGAGCCTTATGTGACAAGGTGATCTAGTATGGCCTACTACACTATAATAAAAACATGTAGGCTTTTCATATTTCCTTTCCCATGTCTTAGAGTCAACACAATTTTTGTTAATTTTAACAAAAAAGTAAGGGGAATAGATTTCTCACCAATGCCAATGTAACCTAAGCCTTTGTGCCAAGTTTTCCTTTGTTCTAACAATTAAGATCTCATCAAAATTTTCACTTCTATAGCCCATTTTGTTTAATTGGATTAGGCGTTAATTAATTCATTTTAAATAACATTCAATTCTTCCTATTTGCCTTTCAATTTAGCTTTCTAATCAATAATGATGACATCCTCATTATTTATCTTCTTAAGATCTGCAATCACGTCGCCTTTTTCTTTGACAGCTTCCACAAAATTTAGATCTACCTATTTTAGATTTGTAGTTTTCTTATTCAAGGATTTGCTTACGGCATATTTCATTTCTCTAACATAATTTGGTAAGTTTCATATTGTATTACCCCATACCCGACCCGATCATCGGTTCCCAACTATAAGGTGTCACATTCATTGTCGAAGCAACTACAATTAAACTATGTTCGATTTATACTATTAATTATTAATTTCAACCAATACAATCATACAATACAATATAAAGTCGTTTTGGGTCTTATACAAGCTTACAAAAGCTTCAAAGCTAACCCGAGGACAAATTAGGACCAAATTATAAAATCTTCAAAGTATCGGTTTGACGTCATGACATTGGGGGGTTCCTCGTTAAAATGCAACGTATTTAGTAGGTCTCATCATGACCTCAAGTACACATCATCACAACATGAATCTTGGACTGCTCCTTGTCGCAACGTCAGAGGTACGACGTCCTGACGTGACCCCTAAATTCCAACAATGTCCAATTGGCACCTATTTAAACATACCAAGCATACAGCCTATACAAAATTTTGTTGGTCTTAATACCTCAATTTAGCCATTACATATACAAACATGTTTAACATAAAGATTCTAAGCTATTAACTACTTTTCTATGCAAAAACACTTAACCATTTCATTAAATTTACAATATTATAGCTTAGAATAATCATATGTAAAATTTGAATAACTAAAGCCTAGGTAAATGTCTTTTAACCAAAAGAAAAGGACTATACAAACTATATCGAGTCGATGGATGCGGTCTGGATGTTGACTTCACTTATTCGAGACTTAGAGGGTACTTGAACCTGTGCACAAATAAATAAACCATAGGCTGAGCAATATGGCTCAGTGGTACTTCCATGACTTAAAATAAAATAAATAACATATGCATTAGTGAATTGTCACAAGGTATATAATATCAATGACTATTCTATACATGTTCTATGATGCCAAATAATTCTATTAACATATTCACATTTGAACAACTATAGCAATAGTAAAATCAATTCAAGTCAGTTATCCACTATCTAACTTTAAACTAATTCATATTGACAACTATAGGCACAGATATATTATTTCATCTACCATCACCAACATGTATACATATATATATTCAATTTTATGGCAACATTTCAACCATTTTCGAGCCTATTGGTTCACTATTATTCAATCAGCCCCCAGGGCTTGTTTTCAACCGATACATATAGTAGTTTACATACCTTATCTATATTAGAAAACATATAAGCATATTATGCCAATTCATTAACATCCCATAACTTCAATACTACTCTTGTCATCTCGGGTTGCCCGGTAACAATGACTTTTGCAATCAAGACTCATTATACCATCCCGGGTGACCCTACAATGATGGTTTGTCCTAATTCATTATTATATCATCCCAAATGGCTAAAGAATATTTTTTATTTCTATTCTTACAGTTTACCATCTTGGATGGTCCAGCAACGGTAGTTCTCACAATTTACCTATCCTACCATCTCGGATGGCCTAGTAACGATGGCATTCGATATCTAAATATTCTACCATCCTGAATAGCTCGAGAACGGTGGCTCTCACTATATACATAGTCTACCATCCTGAATAGCTCGACAATGATGATTTTCTACCTAGGGCATGCCAACTAATTTGACAGTACTTGAGTCCATTAACAAGGTAACACTGAATCAATAAACATCATAACCACATATCGTGCTTTAATCTCATTACCAATTCGCCATTTCATCACATCATATAGTATATTTAAACACAATTTTATACCAAATAACACATATCAACTAAATCATACTATTTTCTATTCCATTCAATTTAGTCCCTATCTCGTAAATTCAATCTCAATCATAATAATTCAGTTCAAATAGCCATTGATGACTCACCTCAATGTTATATCATGCAAAAAATCATAAATATGCAGTAATTAAATTGATCTCGAGTCATGGAAACACAAATCGAGTTCTTGCGTCACTTGTCGATAACTCTCACTTTTGCTTTCCCTCTCGATGGCCCAACGTCTGTAACGCCCCAATTTTCGAGAATTTTGTGAATGTTGGCATAGGTTTAATTATGTTAGTGGGCCTCTAGAAGGCCCAAGCTTAAGATAGAACCCGACAATTTTAGTTAATTTTTGTTCCATAAGAAAAAGGGGGTGAAATTATGAAATAGGACCTATGTGAAAATGTTTGAAAATGCTATACGCTAAATTGAAGTGGCCAAACAAATAGGAGTGCAAAATAGGAGGATTTGCATGACAAACCTCCCATTTTACATGAAGTGGCCGGCCATCATGTTGGTGGTCGACAATATGTACACTTGATATTAATAATTTATGGTACAAATTGATAAAAATTGATAATGGGTTAGGAAAATGTTCCATGATGGGCATGATAAGCATTATGGGCATATTTTTATTGGAGTTATGGTATAGGTATGGCACAAATAATATATGTTATTTTGTGTCATAAAATGTTGAGTGATAAGAATAACAAAAGGAAGTAAAAGAAGGTTTTTGTTCATTCTTTGTTCTTCATAGCCGAATTTGAAAGAGAGCAAATAGGGGAGGAAACCCTTGAATATTCGATCACTAGGAGGAGGAAAATTGAAGGTAAGTTCTTGGTACTTTGCTTCTATTTTGATGTTCATGAGTTCTTCTTGATTCTACCTTAACTCTTGAAGCATATTTTGGTTTTTGGTTGTGTCGTGAGCATTTGGTCATGAATTAAAATGAAGGAAATGGTTGTTGTTTCATGTTCTTTTGATGAAAAATGGAAGGTAGGTGAAGTTGAGCCAAACAAATGAGCATGCACGTGCCTTAGAAGCTAAGGGGAAAAATCGGCTAATATGTTGTGCTTTAAAATGATGAAATGGAGATTATACTTAAGTAAAATCATAGATATGTGATGATTGATTGGTGATATACATGTTTAAATAACATGCATGCAAGGTATGTGTGAAGGAGTGATTTGGTAATAAATCTGCTTAGGACAGCAGCAGTAACGTGACTTTGGAAAATCACCATAAATTGTAGGAGATGAATTAGAAGCTGAATAAATTATGTAATTAAAGCTTAATGAGTCTAGTTTCAAATGAAATAAACGAGAACATATTTTGAATTTTTTACAATGAGAAATTTGATTCGTAATGAAGAGTGGTCAGATTAGTCAAATAGTGAAACATGGGAAACTTTGAGAAAGAATCTGGTATTGATTGGCTAAACCAAAAATTCTGAAAATTTTATGGATATAAGATATATGAGTCTATTTTCAGGGAAAATTAACGGAACTTGATTTGGAGTTTCATAGCTCCGGTTATAAATGATTTAGTGACTGTTGCTCAGGAAGACAGCTTGCAGTGAAATTATGATTATGTGGTAAACATTGACAAAAATTTGTTAATGAGTTGCTTATTGATTTCTTATAAGCTTACTATGACCTGTAGGTGTAGTTGGCCGAATATTGTAAGGGGTTAATACGTAGTTTGTATTTGAATAGTTAGATTAACGTGTTAGTAATCCAATTGTAGGCGGCTCGTGTGTGGATCTCGTCAGCATATCGTCGCAAAAAGGTGTGTAACTAACACCCTCTTTCTTAGTCTAGATCGGCAAAAGTCGAAAAGCCGAAATGCCGAAAATCGGTATTTTGTAGATTTGCGAGTGTGCGAATGCTCGTGAGGTAAATCGATTAATATTTTTGGTAAGCTGCAATGTTTGGACTGCAAAGTGCATGATTTCTGTGCCCTCGATATTTTTGGGCTTAATGGGCCAAAATTGGAATGATGGGCCAACGGGCCCAATTCGGTAAGAACCCTCGGTAGTGATTCTGTTAGTACATGAAAGGTAGGAAGATGCATGAAAAACCCTAAAATAGATAAATTACTGAAATACCTTTAAAAGTGGAAAATTTACAATTTTACCCCTAGGAGATAAATTACCGAAATACCCTTAGAGTTAAATTGACCTAAATGAATGTTTGACTGTTGTTATTTACTGCATGCCATGTTGTTATTATCTGATGTATGGGACTGGGATATTGACGGAGGAAGTACTGAAAGTGGCTTGTCCACGTACTGGAGGCTTTGCCTCAATTTACTGTTAACTGAGCAGCAAGGCTGCAACTGTGGAATGTTGGGCTGGGTGGGTTGAGCTATTCCCCACATGGAGTGTATGGCTGGTACGGGTGGAGTGTAGTGGTTGGTGGGTTGAGTAGTCTCCCCAAATGGGCTTGCATATGTTTACTGATGTTGCATGTATTTTGAAATAGGCCTATGGGCCATACTGTTATCTGAATAAGGGGCTAAGGCCCAGTTTATTGTAATCTGAAAAGGGCTCTGGCCCAGTACCACTGTTACCTGAATAGGCTTAGGCCCAATGGGCTTGAGCTGACTTGGGCTTTGAATGGGTTTTCCTTACACACTGAGTTTCCCCAAACTCACCCCTTCTTTAACCTTGCAGGTGAGCCTTGATGTGGGTGACTTGGAGCCGGAGGGGATTCAGAGTGGCCATGGTGAATACTTTTGGGTTTGAAAAAGAGACTGGTTTTCTTAAGTTATTTTTAATTACTATTTAATTTTTGGGTTGTAATAAGGCCATTTTAACTTTATTTTCTTCTTTGATTTTTTCTGGGATTATATTATTAAAAACAACTTTAAATTGATGGATACTAATTCAAATGGGCTAGACTTAGGGCGTGATTTCAAAACGATACTTGTTTTTTTTTTAAAATAACACAACGTCACGAATATTCGATTTACCAAAGATAATCACTCAAAGAAATTTCAACTTGTTATAACCAAGTGTGGCAATGGATGTGGGCATGTCTAGGATTGGATCCAATCGGAGAGCTTGGTACTTAAGCAGCCTTCATGGCTCACCTCCTCTGTTATGGATACCTACCTGGTGCCCAGCTTCCATTCACTTGGTTAGTTTGACAAAAGTCGGCTTTTTAAAACACTAAAAAGGGAACACGGGTTTTTGACTTCAAAGTGGCACGTCGGATTCGGCCTTAACGTCTGGGCCGGATTTGGGGTGCTACAACGTCGATGTTAGCAAGTTATGGTCGAATAAAAAGGGATAAATTTGAGGTTTTCTTCTTCAACATTCGACTATGGGAGATGAAAGCTTAATGAGAATGATGACAAATTATCAATATCTCCTAATTTATACCTTGGTTAATTTTTAATTAAGCTAGTTTAATTAATTTAACTATGGTTTAATTAAGCTAATAATTTCATAAACATGCATAATGGAGAATGTCATCATCAACCACTAACTTTCCTTGAAAATGGTTTAATTTCCATTTTAGGCCTTTAGCTAATTGCTATTTAAATCCTCAAGTCATTTCCTAATTAAAAATTTATAGCGATTGAACTTTACAATTTAGTCCTTGTGTCTTAATTAATAACAATTCATCTATATATATGTAAATATTAATAGGAATATTTACAGACTCGGTTTACGAAAATGACATCCCGAAACCGTAATTTCTAATACCAATGGAAACTGGGTCGTTATACATACAAACTAGGAGCATCATCATCTTCACTAGTTATGCCTATTGCTATGCTAGGGATGAGTAGGAAAAATCGAAAAACTGAAAATCGACCTAAATCAAGGTGTTTGGACGGTTTATGGAATGCAAGTTTAAAAACCATGGTTATCCGAAACTAAACCAAATTCTATTTTTTTTATTTAATTTATAATTTATTTTAATTTTTATGCATGGAAAAGTTAATGTCTGTTAGCTTTGCTTATGTGGTGACATCCACATGGCAATACATGTGAATGACACATTAGCAATTAATTAATTTTTTAAAACTTAAACAATATTTTTTATAATTTTTATACTTTTTAATAATTTTAATACTTTTTTATTTTTAAATATTTTTTTGAATTTTTAAATTTTAAAAAATTAATTACTGATGTAGCATCCATGTGACAATCCATATGTATATCATGTCAGCAAATCTAACAAACATTAACTTTTACATTCATTTTAGGGTTATTTGATAAACAACGCAAAATTAAGGGTTAAAAAAGAAGAACAAATAAATGAAGAGCTAAAAATGACTCTTTTTATAAAATTAAAGGGCCAAATAAATTATTATAACTCCATTTTATAACAACATCCAACAATAAAATGTAAAGTTGCAAACTTATTTATCAATTAGTCAAGGTAAAAAAGTCAATTTAGTCAAAAACAAAATATGGGATTAAAATTGGGTCAATTCGACAATAAATATAGACCAAATTTAAAAAAGATAAAAACTAAGAAAAATCGATTCAAATTATTTTTAGTCAATTCTTTTTAATTTCCATTCCTAACTTCTTACTAGTTTGAAATGTTGATATATATTAGTTTTTATATCACAAATTATGTTAGAGATTGTATGATCCGAATCTCGTCACTTGTTGAAGAAATAAATATAGTGGCAAAATAAGAGGATTTTTGGGAGTGAGATCCCATTAAAAATTGGGGGTTTGAAATCGGGGGTGTGGGGTGAAGCCCCCGCGGTATGGACCATACTGCACAAGTTAAGCCCGTATAGAACTATACTTCTATTATTTGACTTTGATTAGAAAATGGTGTTTCAACCCTTAAATAAATGTAATCAAAACTCCTCTTGTATCATTTGTTTTTGAGCATTAGTGAATTTCATCTCCTTTGCCCGTGACCTTTTCCCGAAAGGGTTTCCACGTAAAATCTATGTGTTCTTATTTTATTTTCTTACTATTTTGCGATCGTTCTACCGTCATTATCGACGTTTATTGTAACAAATTGAATTAGCAAACAAATCAATTTTCGACTCAATTAACCGATCAATCTGATTATGATTACACTGTAAGACTGGTATTTAGTTAGAAACAATATAGCAATGTATTTATATTTGTATTTCAGAATCCAATATTAGTTGTAACCAAAATAAATCTCTCATGACCCTATTTCATTAACGACACGTTTGGTTCACTGCAATAAAATAGGAATGTAATGGAATAGTCATTCTGTGAGAAATGAATAAGATTGTAATGAAATTGAATAGGCATAACAGTAGTTTAGTTGGATGGAATGGAATGAGTATTGTATTAGTATTCACGCATTTGGTTGAAAGGAATAGACATGTAATAGAAAAGAAATACTCGGATGACGAACGTGCCCTTTAATAAATTAATATCATTTAACTAAATAAATGATATCTTATTTATATTATTATAATTTTATATAAATTTAAATATGACATTTAATAAAGAAATTGAATAAGTATAACAGTAATTTGGTTGGATTGAATTGAATAGATGTGTAAAAGTAATTTATTAAGGTAAAAATGAAATTTTTATTCTTAAATTTTAAAAAAAATAATTTATTACCATTATTTTTAATAGGTTATAAACTTTTAAATTTATTATATTTATTAACAAAATAAAAAATTATTATGATAAATTATTTGTAGAAAATGTATTTTTTTGAAAGTAAAAATTAATAGAATTTATTATTTTATAATTACAATATAAAAATTTTTACTATAAAATGACATTATCATGAAATAAATGGTATTTTATTGATATTATTAGTAAATTTAATTAATTAGTGCAAATAAAGTTTATATTTAGTATGATTTTTTTTTGAATTACAGTAACAAGGCAAAGGTTGAACAACAAATGCGATTAACACGACTTGAACCCAAACCACATCTGAGACGGTGAACATCCTTGACTATCAAACTATCACATGGGGTTCATTCACTATAATTTATGATAATAATAAAAACATTTTATTTTATCTTTATTTTTTTAAAAAAAAAGTATACATATTTTCACTTTGTTCTCACGCTTATCTCTCTTCTCTAATCCATCTTCAATTATTCAACACAGTTTTAAAAACCACCGTATAACCCAGAATCGAACCAGCCTGCACCACCTTCGGCCATCATCCACCGCCAACAGTCAATCTAAGATGTTCTCAAATTAAGCCAACCACCAATCTAGGATGTTCTGAAAACCCTTCTTCCGTCGCTCTCCACCTCTTGATTTCTAAGCATGTTTTTTCTCCTCTATCTTTTCATTACTTCCACCAAGTTTCAAGCATTAATTCCTCTTGTAACAACAAAAACCTAAAACCCATGTGCTCTCTCTTTGTCTCTCTTTAATATTTTGCAATGGATTTGCTAATTTATTAAATCATTTCGAGTTGATTTGCTTTTTTTAGGTTGATTTGTTGATGGCCAAAGAAAAAAAAAAAGAAATTTCAGTTTAAAGAAGAGTATTTTTAAAGGGGAAAAGAATGATCATTCCATGAAAAGGTTGAAATAGTCAATTCGACACCTTTTCCTTTAAATGGCTATTCAGCGGGATTTCGAAATGAATCCGGAATCAATCGTTCAACGTTTTAAACTAAATATCTATTTTACTGTAGAACTTTGAGCTATGCCGTAACGGCATCCAATCAAATACAGTGCAATATTCATAGAGTTGTTGTTTTTCTTTCTACCATCTAACATAAAAAAAAATTAATAAATTTTTAATAAAAATAATACTAATTTATTCTTTTTTAAATATAAATATATATATATATATAATATTTAACTTTTATAGAAATGTTTCTATAATACTTTTAGCATTTAAGGTTGGGTCTGTACGGTAGGCTCCCATTTCCAAATGCATGCATGAAAGTAATATAGTAAGAAATTCATTTTATAACAACAATGTCAACAATAAGCTTAACGACTATCCAACATAAAATGTAAAGTTGAAAACTTATTTATCAATATAGAAAAGTCAATTTAATCAAACCAAAAATTTTGGGCAGTTGAACAATAAATATGGGTCAATTTTGTATAAAATATTCAAATAATTTTTAATCAATTTTCTCAATTTTAATATAACTTTTTACTAATTTAAAATATTGCACATATTTTTATATCACAAATTGAATCTAGAACCGATTTTCAATTCAACTAATCAATGGATCCAATTATGATTATACTGCAACACAAGTATTTAATTAGAAACAATACAATTATATATGTATTTATATTTTGATTTTGTTAGAGTTGTAACTCAAATTCTTATTAAAATAAAATATAAGTGGCAAGATAGAAAGATCCACGAGGGTACAAGCTGTACAAGAAAAATCTGTATAGAAGTTTATTTTCTCGATTTGATATTAATTTAAATAAGATATTTCAACCTTACTACATTATTATTAATTAGAATAAGATTTTTTAAACCTATAAATAGACGTAGTCTATACTCCTTGTAATTATTCGAATTCGACATAATAAATTTTATTTTTCTTTGCCCGTGCTTTTTGCCTTAAATGGTTTCTATGTAGAATCTATGTATTCTATTTTTCTCTTTTTTCTTGCCATTATTGACATTTTATTTTTTTATTTTTCAAAATGGAAGGTAAACAAAAAATTCTCAGGACCCTCTTATATAAAACATTCACAAAGTTGATATTTTCCCTTCTATTGTCAAACATGTAGTTATTTACATATAAATAGGACCTTCTGCCCCAATAAGTTTCTTACCAACAAGACCTGTTGGATCTTCTATAATTTTTGTCTGCAGCAAGATTAATACGAACCTGGAACAGCATAGCCTGCCTTGTCTCGAAATCGACGTATATATATAGTTTGAATATGGCTGATAATGTGAAGGAAACGACAGAGAATCACTATATTATAAAAAGAAAAGCCAAAAAAAAAAAAGTTATTATCGATTGGTGTGTAATATTTGTTACAATTAGACAATAAGAAAAAGCCTTCCTCTATCTCGGATAAGTACCTCAAGATCTCACTTAGAATTGTCCCCATTCATATAGTCAGATCTAGTGTACTTACCCTTCTACCATTTTCCCTACTACTATCATCTTCTCCTTTCAACCTGCTAAGCTTCGAGGACGACGGCGGTCCGCATAGCGACAGTGATAGGCCAACATCGTCTTCCTCGGAGCTTGGCCGCTTTTCTTCCTTCGCCTGCGTTAGCCGTAGGGTTAAATCCAAGTCCAGGTTGCTATCCGATATCGCTCTTTTCATTGCCCTATGCTCTTGTGCACTATTTCTGCTACAATTTGTTTCATCTTCTACTTTAGCTTGAGTGCTTGGCTTAGTTAGGAGTGATTGGAGATTGGGAGATGATGATGAAATTTCATTCTTCAGTTCTTCATGGCATTTCCAGCTTGGTAGTAGTGTGTTGAAAGAGGAAGTGTCCATCCTGAAATTATAATTGGTCCAATTGCTGCCAAAGATCTTATCTGTCACTGTTCCATGCAATACTGGTATTTGTTTATCAGTAAAACTCCTGCTTGTGTAAGGATTACGCATCGAGAAATGGCGACCATTCCAAGAAGTATCTCTGTATCTTGAAAAAAGAAGTGAAAATTTTGCGTTTAGAGTGTAGAACACTACGTGCATTTAAGAAATGTGGAACACTGAATACTGATTGTTAATTTTAGTAGTACCTGAAAGCATTAGAACTGTCGCCTTGATGATGATGATTATAGCCTTGCAACATGGGAAGTTGGTTGAGGCTAAAAATATTTCCATCTCGACTTTGCACAAGATGCCTATGATCGCTTATCACTGCCATGTAAAAGGTAACTCGGATGCATCAGAAACGATGATTGATGGAAACCCTAATTTTGGTCAAAACTTTTTGGTATCAGGTCCTATTAAATACAGAAGCCTGACCCTAAACAGGAAGCAAAAATTTCCCAACTCTATTTCAATTCAACAAGACTCGACTTCGAAATTTTGATTAAGGAATATTGGATATCTTCTCACTAGACTCAACAAGAGTTGGTATCGAAATTGAAGTACATACGTACCTTGTCTTGGATCATCAATCTTCTTGCTTCTATACATCTGATCATGAGAAATTAATACCCAAAGTGGAAGGAAAAGACAGAACATAAAGAATCAATGGCTTTGCTCCTCTTATTAATCCCTTTATAAAATATGAATTGGAAATAACTGTTAGCTAATCTACAAGTTTTAATAGTAAAATAACCTGTAGGTGGCTCTTCACATGAGCGATGCTAAGTCCTTTTATATTCATCATCTGAAGAACCAACTTTGGGGTAGCTCCTGAACCAAAGATTGTTTTTTCTTTGTTAAAATCAACACCAAATAAGATCAGATTAGAAGAGAATGAAGTGAGTCAACTCACTGTCTTGGCCGCCGAGTCTTTCGACTGCGTGAACGAAACGAAGGTGAAGGTCGGGTGTCCAACGGAGCCTCGGCATCTTGGATCTCACATAAGGCCTTACGGATGGCTTCTTATCATTCTCTTCCACTGTGCTGTTGCTCGAGCTCCCTCCATTTCTAGGCATACTTTCACCATCGTTCTCTTCGCTTTCACTGTCTGCCTCGGCCTCGACCTGATGATCACTTTGTTCGGACGGAGCTGTCTTTGAACATTCGGTGCTGCTATTCCTCTCCATCTTAATTTCCAAGCTCTAACATCAACTAATATCCAAGTCTAGGAATCATAGCATAAAAGGTGAGACAAAATATAAAGACAATAGGGTGATGAGCATGGAGGGAAGGAAAATCAGGTCATATAGTACTAATTTGTCACAGCTAAGAAGCAGCTTTCTTAGTTGATCAACTTTGATTTTAGTTCTTCTTCTAAGGGAAAGGGCAGAGAGAAAACTAGCTGAAAGGAAGCATCGGCTCTAAGCAAAATCTACACATCTTTGAACAGATTGGAAACCCTAGATCTTGACAGGGAAGACAGACAAACCTGTTTCTTTTCTCTCTCTCCCCTCTCTCTCTCTCTCTCTCTCGGGATTGGGACTTGTAAACAATAATATTTACTTATATCCTCATGATATATATTGGGAATATGTTATATCATCCATGCAACACATGCATACATGCATTCATGGATGGATGTGAAGTTATATATGAGTTGAAGTTTTATATACCAAATAGTAAAATATTTTAATTTCACAATCAAGTTTCAAAAATGTTACATGTTAATTTTTTACTACACTTTAAATGGAACATATGTCACCCTTTAAATCCTACCTATAAGGATGCATTAAATAATATGCTCAAACACAGTTAAATAAGATTATAATATTATCAAATATCCTTAAAAAAGAAAAAGAACTTGACTGCTAATAACCCATTTACTCCACTGTCCTCTATAATTTTCATATAAAATATAGAATGAGTATGAAACTATAAAACCAGGGACAAGTTAGTAATTTGGCATAAAATAAGAGATTCGCATCCCACTATTTTAAGGAAATTTGTCACATACATTATTTTATGAATTTCAAACTTTGTTGTTTCATGGGAATTATAATTTCAACTCTATTTACTTCAAAGTGGACTTTTGTTCTTATTATTTTGTCCCTTCGGCTAAATTGAAGAAAAGAATTTCTTGCAACTCAAGGTGGCGGCCTGGTTGACAATCTTCCCTGCCCAACCTATCATCAAACACCTCTTCTCTTCTCTTCTCATTTATTATTCCATGATGAGTCCTAAATATAGTACAATTCTGCCTAGATTTTTTATAATTTAGTACTAATGTTTCACTATAAAATGATTATTTAATTATTTGATTTTATATTTTTTTGTCACTCAACTATTTTAAATTTTTGAGTGTTTTTATTTTCACATTAGTAAACTGATAAACAAAAAAGACAAAATTAAATAGTTAGACAATCAGTTTATAACTTATCATAATTAGGTAATCTCTATTTTAATTTACCCAATTCCTTAAATAAAAGATAATTGAGTTCATTTTCTTTTTGCTTATTTATATATTTATAAGAAGAGGTGAGACAAATTGTGACACATGGGTGGATGGATGGATGGATGCATTGAAGATGTAACCTGAATTTAATTAAATTTGTAAGATGAGAAGTGGGAGGATAATTAATTTAATTAGTGCACGAACAACTAATAAATAGTAAAAGGAAAGAGCAAGCAAGTTTGGAGGTGTTAATGGGCGATGGATGGCAATGCAAGCGTGAGGTAGGTTATTATGTAGATGTGAATGTGATGGTAAGCTGTTGCCGATGCAGACCCAAACTCAAAAAGGATTAAGAAATTGCCTTTCCAACGGGAATCACGGGCTTTGCTCCTCCCTCCTCCTCGGGCAACTCAAGGATCGGACCAATATACATATATATAATATATTTATTTAGGGCGAGCCAATAATGCATCACCCATGATATTGTTTCTCAAATTTAGGTTGCAAGAAAAAGATTATATATTTCCAACCACCCTTGCGTTTTAAACATAACATCATTTAATAAAATGTATGAATATATATATATGTGTGTGTGGCCTACTCACCCAATTCCAAATAAACACAAAATGAAAAACATAAAATCATTCACCTTTACCAAGACAGGTTTAAAAGAAGTGTTTAAATTATATTAGAAATGATTTTAAGAAGTGGTTTTTAGAAGTTCATTATATCAATGACACTTTTTTTAAAATATTTTTAGTTAATATCATACATTCACTATCACTAAATCAACTGTCCTTAACAATATTTTTAGCTATTATCCTAAATTTTGCGTTAAATGGTCCAATACTTTTAGTAAAGTAAAATTTGGGGTTTATGGTTGGTGTTAAATTTAGAGTTCACCTTAGATAATTTTAGGTTAAAGTTTAGGGTTTAAAATTTTAGTATTAGAGATAGAATTAGGGTTTAAAGTTTATAATTTAAAGGGAAAGTTAAAAATTTTAAACTCAAAATAAGATTGAGAGTTGACTCGGTTTGGTTTTTGAATTCTTTTTGTTTTTATTTTTAAAAATTGAAAAACGCGTTCAATAAATCAAAATAAAAATTTGTTTCCAATTATGAAAACATTTTTTATAACAATTTTTCTATAATAGAAAAATAAGAAATTAAATACTTTAGTTTTTGGTCTAAGGACCTTAACCTAAAACTTAATTTTAAACTGTAAAATAAATCATATTTTAATCTAAGATCAACGTTAAATTAACCCTAAACACTAGTTGTAAACCATAAACCCTAAAAACTTAAAACCATAAACCTTAAAATAAGATCAAGGGTTTATGATTTTTATTTAAGGTTTATGGAGTTTTGGTTTTAGGATATTAAAGCCTAAAATTAACAATATTTTAACTTCAAAAAAGGTTAAAACACTTTAACATGATTTCTAAAATTCAACTAAACTCTAAATTTAAAACCCCAAACTTTAAAATAAGTTTAATGCTTTTTATTTTTAAGGTTTTTGAGGTTTTGGCTCTTGGATCCTAAACTCTAAAATTAATCGTATTTAACTTAACTTAAGTTTAAATTAATTTTAAACCCTAAAATAAAATTATGAATTTTGTTTAGAGTTTTTGGGTTTTGGTTTTAGGATCCTAAACCCTAGAATTAATCTTACACCCTAAGCACGGGATCATCCCTAGGCAAGTTAATTTTAATTATTTTATTTAAAAATTATATAAAAGTATGAAAAATAAAAAAGGCCATCAAAATAATAATAGTAGTCATTTAATAAAATAGTATATTAGTCATTTCCTGACCGAGCTGGTACTTGGTTAACCTATGACACTAACTCAATGAGTTTTATTAATAGTTAGTATATATATATAATTGATGGAGGTGATAAAAGTCTGCATAAGAAAAATTAAATGTAGAGAAATATTAAAATAAAACTTTAGTTGGGTGGTAAATTGAAAATTTTGTTAACCGCTTTGGCATGGGTTTAAATCTTATAATATGCATATTTTTATTGATTATTCTTTTAAAATAAAAATACTAAAATATCCTCAAATAGTATAATTTATTTTAAATATGAAGAAACTATAAAGTAATTTCCCTAATTGAATAGAGATCCGGTTGATAGGTGACATCAACTCAGTAAATGGCTTTATAAATAGTAAAGAAATATATAAAGGGCTTTATACACAAATATAGATAAATATAGAAAAAAATATATTACTTACTAAATTTTCAAATAAAAACCAAAAAATTTGTTTTAATTCAAATGGAAAATGAAAAAGTATTATATATATATATGGTGTCATTGATTCAAATCTCATTACAAAGTTAATCCTATAACTTCGAAGATAATATGATTTTTTGGTAAATTTGCTAACTGAATTGAAACCCAATAGATGGTTACACCAAGTTAGTAAAAAACTTAATAAATAATAGAAATAAAAGATGAAATTAAAAAGAATAGCATTAAAAGTGGAAATTTATTGAGAGAGAGGTAAGAAGTAACCTTTTCATTCTTCCCACGTGCTACTAAGATGGACCTGTTCAGGCACGTAGGTGCTTGAGTGTAGAATAGGGTCAGTGTGTTGTATCGCGGTTCCAATCATAGTTCACAAGGAGCTTGCCTTTCCAACGCGTATCACTCAACTTTTCACAACCAAATTCAATTATGAACTTCTTTGTCTTATTTCTTTACTCTTAATTTTCGAAATTTTTTCCCGGAAACAAGATGTTGATGAATGTATATGGATCACTTTGAAGGATAACGTAGCTAATTAAAATAATTTATTTTAATAATGGTACCCGTAAAAATGAGACCAATTTGGTCTTTCCAAAATAATGAAGCAAAATGAGGGACAAGACAGTCCCAAAGGGCTAAACCTAGACAAACCCCTTTTCCCACATCATGGGTGGTAAGTTTTTTTTTTTGTAACTTTCTACAAGAAGCACGTGAACTTCTTAGTTTTGACATAAACCATGCAAATTATTTTAAAATGTTATTAGTATTTGAGGAGGGAGGAGTGCCACACTCGTATTGACACGACACACCATGGATAAAAAAGTATGTGTCCAATTCATTGGACACTCTCTCTTGTAACTAAAAGGAATAGAATTGAAAGCAGGAGAGGAAAGTTGAGGTCCAAAATTCTTTTAATTGTTTGCTTTAATAATACATCCAATCAAAACCTCTTTAATTCTTTATTATAAGATAAAAGTTACTTTAAATTAATAATAGCTAAAAATAATTTTGATAAAAAAAATAGTTATGCCACTAATCAGATTAAACACGTGGCACTTTAAAAAAGTATCGGATGGATATCTTGGAGTAAACCTTCACCTTCCATATGCTAAGTTGTCTTCAATTGTCCAACCTCTAAAATCAATCATTTGTTGTGGAGCTATCCGTTGATAGAAGAGAGATCCTCCCTTCATCTGGCCAACTGCTTTTCAGTATAAACACTCCTTTCAGGACTATTGGGATCTACCTAACCTCGTATTGCCTAAAGGAATAACAAAATGAACCTCATTGTGCATGTCCTTCACATACTCTATGATGACTACCTCCTCTGTAACGACTTCTCACATCACATTAGCAGACAATAGAACCTTTCCTATAAATATATTCTCAAACAATGAGAAAGGGATCTTCTCCCCTTAAGCAATCCTTGACTACTTACTCCTTGCAACCAAGCTTCCTTAGCCCTCACAACATCTCTCTATCCTCTTATCTTTCTTCGACTCTCTGTCTGTTAAGGTGAACCTACCTCCTTTAGATCACCACAATCGCTCCCTGTCTTCCTCCTCGTTGTATTTTGTGTCGACAAAAAAATAATTTTTTTATATAAAATATTATATTACTTAGAAATATTGGACATGCAAATTTATCCTTCTCTCGAATCTTTGTGTCTTACATTCAAAGAAATGAAGGATTCAACATTATCGAAACACCCAAATTAGAGCAAGTTAGGCCTTTGTAAGAATAAATTAAAAACTTATATGAGGCAGTGTCTTCATAGCCTGTGAAGTTTAGTCAAACCCAAATACTACTTTTTATGCTATTTTCTCTTATCGTTTTGTATTTTGCTATATATCCCTATAGTATTAAATAGTTTTAAGTTTTGCATGAGAATACGTGAGCCTACTAATGCGGATCTGTCATTATTTGAGATTTGAGAATGAGGATGTCTGTCCTTTTATGCAATGTTTATCTGTATCATGTATAGTAGGATTATTATTTATTATCTTTAGATTTTATATCATCGACCCATCTCCATGAATGGGAACCATGGCATTACATAGCCATGCCATATGATGATGATCATCATCATCAACTCTATTCTTGCCACCACACCATTTCAAAGAAGTTTCATGACTAGTTCTTGAGTAATAATTTCATATATATTGATATTTATATTAAAAATAAATTATGTTATTTGGTAGGTAAGGCTATTTATTCTCTTCTCATTTCTTATTTAATAAATTAATAAATTAATGCATGGTATGCCATGCAAATTAATTAAAGCTCAAATGAAGATAGCATAGAATATTAGAGTAGATGGACTAATGTTTTCAACAAAGTCATGCTTAGCTTCAAACTCATTGCCCTCACCAACACCATGGACCCAATCTATATACAGTCAACATTAGTTTCCCTTTTCCCTACAACATTATATATTTAATCATGCCATTCATTCATCTATAAATTACTTTCTCCAATTTTAATATTTATTTCATTTATTGACCAACTATAGTTTTATTCATTGTTAATGAAATAGATTATATAGCAATTCATTTTATTTTTATTTTTTGAAACTTTTTAGTGATGAGGTGAAGTTAAAAATTCTTTTTAAGAAGGGAAAATTTAAATTATAAAGTTTTGGGAGATCACAGTGGGATTTTACTATTATACTAACTTATAGTTTTAAAGGGATTCAACTAGTAACCCAATTGTTTGAACTGAAACTTAATGATTTGATCAGTTCAACCACCAACTTAATTCTTTTACATTGTTGTACATTAAATATAAACTGATTAATAAATTGAACTCTGTGTGTTCACTGTACCTCAAATATGGTATGGATTTGAGTCACGCTAGTCGCATTGCTGTTAGGGTTTTACCCTTCACTCCTCTTATAATTCACAAAAAAGAATAAACTAATTAATAAATAAAATATTATAACACCAAATTCGACATTGTGGTTGATATCATATGTTTGGGTTTTATTTAGAAGTCAGCTGAGAATACAATAATAGCAATTAGTAATATGATAACACATTAGTCATTGTCGAGGGTGTTTACCTAATGATTCATATGGGAACCCAATTTCTTCCACTTAACATATTATTCCTTTCACATCTACATACGTATGCATTGTTGGAAAAGCATATATATATATATATAAAATTTCGTCAAAGGAATATAAATTTGTGACATATTTATACTTAAAATATATTGTATTTTTTGTGGTTTGTATAAGATGTAGCATATTGGGTATAGTGTTGGGCCTGTCCGAATCCTTTATTATTATATAATATATTATTGGACTACAGGTATCTGATTTAATTAAAATTTGAAAAAACTATTTTCTCATATTATGGATTGATGAGAAATATGCGTAACACATGGGGAGATCTGGTTTCATCAGTCTATAAGTTAGCGCCAGCAGTAACATGGAATATCTTCACACTTTCCAAATATCTTCTTTATGATTTTAAGATCTTTAACAAATATGAATAAAACCACATTCCTTCAGGCCCATTGGATTTGGATGCCATCCTCTCAAGCCCATGTGGTTAATTAAATTAGGGATAAATATTAAATTTATACACGAATTTTGGTCTAATTTATAATTTGATACATAAACTTTGATTTAGTGCAATTATGTAATGAAACATGAAATTTTGATTTACATTTAAAGAAATGAATATATACATTTATTTTAATATTGAATTAATATAATTGTATGTATGTATAATATATCAACATAAAATGATGCTAATTCGATGATGTTGTCCGTTATTTGGGAAAATTGAATCGAATCAAATTTTCATGGATATAATTCTAATCATTTTTAAAAAATTATTTTAGCATTTTACATTTTAATAGTTTATAAATCATAATTTCCAATTTTTTAATAGTTTATTTTTGCATGTGAAACAATTATTGAGATTAAATAATATAATTATATTATTAAAAAATAATGGAATAAATTAAAGATATATTAAAAATTAACTTCCTAAAAAATTTAAAATAAAATATAATTTAAAAATAAATATTAATATTACAATCGCGCTTCATCTATATCATCTTCTTCAATCTATGATCATTTAAATCTGCCCATTTTTTACCCGATTCATGGAGAGGCTTAGTTCCAATGTATGTAATGGTATAAAGCATAATAAAATAGTTAAAACCAGTGTTATATGAATAGGATATGCTAATAAATTATAAATTTGATATCATATATTATTAGAAATAATTTTTATAATCAATTGAAATCAAATTTAAATAAAATCAAAACATAAATTTTTTATTTTTATTTATAGATTATGAAAATATAATATATCAAATCTACACCTTGATAAATCAAAAGGAAAACTTAAAAAAAAGTATTTATATGATAATTAAAAAAATAATAATCAAGAGGGAAATATAATCACAATGTCTATATTTTTTTTCTTTGTTTATCTAAAATAATAAAATAAATACATCTAACAAAATTTTAAATAATAAAGTTGAGTTATGCACCATTGTTTTTTGCTTGAAATATTGTTTCTCATACTTGCAAAAAATATTAAAAATTTATATATATATATATATATATATATATTAAGTCCCAAGTGATATGAGGGCTATTGACACATGGTATACTTTAAAGGTGAAGCTGGTAAGTGTCTTGGCCCCTTAAAAATATAAAATTTTAGTTTAATCTCTCTAAAAATAATAAAATTGTAAATTAATATATGATAAAATTATACTTTAATCCTTCCCAAATATGAAAAAAATTATATTTAACCCCTTCAAAAATAATGAAATTATAAATTAGTACAACATAAAATTACATTTAGATCTCTTAAAAATTTTATAATTCAATTTCAACCCTTAAAAAAAATCTGACTTGACCCTTAGTACCTATTGTAATGACACGAGGTAACTGTTGTAGTGACGTAAAAATTTCGTTTTGGTCGCTAGTTGAGACAATTATTTAAAAATTTGAAAACGGAATTTCGGTTTAAAAGAGAAAAGGAGTCGCCACCGATCTTTTTCTACTTGTGATCGGACACCTAATAAATCCTCTCTTTTTTTCTTTTGACAGAAAATTTGTTTTTGAACAAAAATGAATGCCGAATTTGGGTCTATGCGAAAATCCAGAGAAAAATAGGGTTCGGGAGTCGGTTACGCACGAGGAAGGTATTAGCACCCTCGCGACGCCCAAAATTGATATCTTATTAAACACGCATTGTCTTAATTCTCAAAGAAACAAGTTTAATTTAATATTTAATCGCGATCCGATTGAAATACGAGAATCTAAAATTTTTGGTTTTTTTAGAAGGACGTCTCGTTTTTAACACGAGCCAATGATATCCACCCAACATAGCGATGAAATCAGTGACTTAGTGTTGAAATCGGTACGTTGCCTTATTTATTAAAAAACATAAAAAATAATATCATTTACAATAGGAATTTGTAAATAATGCGAACGATGATATAATTAATGAAAAATATTAAAATACAATATTAGAATAAAAATAACAATAATATTCACAATAAAGAAAATGATAGTAAAAAATAATGTTCTAATAATATAATAAAAGAAATAATATATTTGTAATAATGTAGAAAATACTAATATGTACATGAAAGATACACATGTATATGTATATGTTAATAATGATGATAATGATAATAATACTAGCAATAATAATGAAATACAAAAAAAAAGCAAATATAATAATAATGTTAAAATAAAGTAATTAAAAATAGTATTATATATAAATATATATACGTATATAATAAAAATATACACTAATAATAATAATAATAATAATAATAATATTGAAATACAAAAAGCAAACGTAATATAATAAAAATATTAAAATAAAGTAATTAAAAAATAATACTATGTATAAATATAAATACATATACATATATAATAAAAAATATACTAATATTAGTAGTAATAATAATAATAATAGTAATAATATTGAAATATAAAAAGCAAATATAATATCATAATAATATTAAAATAAAGTAATTAAAAATAATACTGTATATAAATATATATATATATATATATATGTACATATATAATAAAAATATACACTAATAATAATGATAATAGTAATAATATTGAAATACAAAAAAGCAAATATAATAAAAATATTAAAATAAAGTAATAAAAAAATACTATATATATACATATATAATAAAAATATACACTAATATTAATAATAATAATAGTGATAATAGTGATAATATTAATAATATTAGAAATAATAATAATAATATTTAATAAAGAAATGAAAATAAACAAGAAAGGACTAAAATTGAACTAAAAACAGAGTTTTGGGGGCAAATTTAAAAGAAATAAAGGGAAAAGGATCAAAATGCAACACGCACGTAATCTGGAAGGACCGAAACAGAAATTATTCCTTCCCCTCAAAACGCAGCGCAGCATGGGAGACCAAATTGCAGAGCATAACGAATTTCGGGGCCAAATTAAAATAAATAGAAACTTGATTGCAGAACATAAAAAAAGTGGAAGGGCCTAATGCACAAATAGACCATTAAGTAAAAACACGCGGATCCTGAGGTGGGTTCGGGTCGGACGGATCGGGTATGCTCAAAACGACGTCGTTTTGGGTGTTAATGACCAACCCCAAAACGACATCGTTTTAGGGGCTATAAAAGTCATGTTTTTGAGAAAAAAAATCATTTGTTAGCCTGAGGGAAAAAAAGGGAGAGAGAAGAGAGAATTCTCTCTGAGCTAGGCCCAGCTCCGGCCAAGAAAGTCGCCGTCGCCGTCGCCGGTCTGCTGCTGCCGTCCACCGTGTACGGTGGCTGAAAATTTGAAAAAAGGTATTTTTTTTATTTTATTTTATAATTTTTTATATGTATTTATAATATATATATTTATGTAAGTCAATAGATTCGAAAAAAAATAAAAATAAAAAAATAAAAAAAATCACCTTAAGTATTTGCTTTCGATTTTGGTATTTTTGGTTCTCTGATTCGGTGTTATACTCGTGCTTTTGTATCACTGGGATCACTGCTTTTGTTCGTGTTTAAATCTATTTTTTTATTGGTGAAAAAGTTGTCGAATGTTTTATATTTGCAAAGAAAAAAATGCCGAATCCCTTTACAATATTTTGCTTGGCTTTTTATAGCCATTTTTTATATGCTTTTATTATTACTCTTTGCTATTTCTTTCTTCGACCTTGCGTGTTTGCTTCGTTTTTGCAGGGCATGGCCGGTGGAGCAGGTAGAGCAGGTATGGTGTAACGGGACAGGGGACAGAGGCGACTCCTAAGGTTTCTGTTTTTTGTTTTAGTTTTTGGGCTAGGTCTTTGTTGTTTGGGCTGTTAGGTTGGTTTAGTTTGTTTCTGATTTGGGCTGCATTGTTTTAGGCTTAGTAGGTTTAGGCTTGTTTGGGGTTTGGGTAATTTTAGGTTTTATTTTTTTGGGTTTAGTGGACTGTTCATTTTGGGCCAGGGCAAATTTTGGGTCTTACAGCTGCCCCTCTTTGCTCGTTGTCGTGTAACGAGAACAGAGCAAAGACTTTTAAGAAAGACCAAAATTGCCCGGTCTCACTGAGTCTTGACTTCTTTGATGCTCCACTTCTTCATGTAGCCTCATTCCAGTCCATTGCATCTTGTTGCTTCGATCCACTACACTGCAACTTCAGAGAAATAAGACTTGTGACTTCAACCCACTCCGCTGAAACTTCAAGGAGATAAGGTATAATATCTTCGGTCTGCTCCACTACAACTTCAGGGTTCCACTACAACTTAATGGAGATAAGACTTGTAATTTCAACCTGCTCTACTGCAACTTCAGGGAGGCAAAATCTGTATATTCGATTAGCTCTAATCTTTATTCTTTATTGAAAAACAAACATCGAAAATAGCTTGGCATACAAACTGACGTTCAACTCATCTTTTGGATTATGAGTTAATTTTTGAAAAAAAAGTAAAAATTGGAAATACCTCAGTGTGTGACCTGAGGCTCTACTCACCTCTCACAATATGAGTTGATTTTTTTGAAAAACAGAAACTAAAAGGCTCAACTCACTTCTCGCAATATGAGTCAATTTTTTTGGCGAATAGAAACTAAAAGTACCTCAGTGTGTGACCCGAGGCTCCACTCACTTCTCGTAATATGAGTTGATTTTGTGAAACATAAATTGAAGATACCTCAGCGTGTGACCCAAGGGTCAACTCACCTCTCGCAATATGAGTTGATTTTTTGAAAAGTAGAAATTAAAAAACAAAAATTGAAAATATCTCGGCATGTGGCCCGAGGCTCAACTCACCTCTCGCAATATGAGTTGATTTTTGAAAAATAGAAATAAAAATATCAGGATACCAAAATATATCATCTGGTGGAACTTCAGGTGTCTTTTTCCTTGATCCAGTATAAATATCACCAAATCCTCTTGCTCTGCTGGAGTACCTGTATATGTCATGCATGATGTTATCATGATATGCACATGTTGGCCTTAAATGTCTTTATGCCTATATGATTATACTATGAGCCTTGGATTTGTTTGTCATGTATCTCTTTTCGTCACGTTTCTTATGATGATCTGCATTCATTGCTTCAATTCTTGACTCTTTTTTTTTTCGCTTTGTACCCATCCTCAAGCCTTATGGGTACTCTGTGTTTCTCTGATATCACTATTTTGCCGCCTGCTAAACTTTATCCTTGCTTTGTGGCTTTTGTACTTATTGAATTCTCATCCGGATAATGCTCAACATTTCTTTTGTTTAGAGTATGTCATTCTACTATTTATCATTCAAATAAACCATACAATAAGATGCATGAAAATGGTCAGGTAGGTACAAAAGAAGTACTTCATTTTTATTTATTTCGAAGGTGACAAACAAAAAGGTTAATCAAGGATAGTAAAAAAGTGTTATAAAGAAAACGGAATCGCATTTAGTAAATACAAATGCTCTAGATATTCAACGCATGATCTCTTCCACGTTACTTAATCAAGAATCTTTTTTAGCATGGCTTCTTACGTAAAAGATTTCGAGCTTTCAGAGATGTTTCAAATACTATAGCTTTGCCGTTTGACCCACCGTTCAAATCGCCTTGCTCTTTAAGCCCAGGTTTGCTTCATTAGGACACCCTCTCAGGTTTTCATCCTAATCCTTTTTGCTCATCAAGACGCCCTTTTCGGGTTTTCGCCTTGATCTTTTTTTTTAAGCATAATATTTCTTTGCAGCATCTGAGTTCACTGGGGTAGGTAACTCTTTCCCATCCATCTCAGTGAGAATCAAAGCCCCACCTGAGAAAGCCTTTTTTACTACATATGGCCCTTCCCAATTTGGTGTCCATTTTCCTCGGAAGTCTTTTCGTATTGGGAGAATCTTTCTCAGCACGAGTTCTCCTTCGTGGAATTCTCTTGGCCGTACTTTTTTGTCATGGGCCGCTACCATTCTCTTCTGGTACATCTGTCCATGACAGATTGCCTTCAAACATTTTTCTTCGATAAGGTTTAACTGGTCATATCGAGCTCGAACCCACTCTGCTTCCCCTAGTTTTGACTCCATTAAGACTCGTAGAGAGGGGATCTCAACTTCGATGGGTAGCACAGCTTCCATTCCATAGACCAGAGATAAAGGAGTTGCTCTCGTAGATGTCCGCACAGATGTGCGATATGCATACAAAGCGAATGGTAGCTTCTCGTACCAGTCTTTATATGTCTCGGTCCTTTTCCCAATAATCTTCTTAATATTCTTGTTGGCCGCTTCAACTGTTCCATTCATTTTCGGGCGATAAGGTGAGGAGTTATGATGCCTTATTTCAAATTGTTCACACACTTCCTTCGTCATCTTGTTATTCAAGTTCAAGGCGTTATCTGAAATGATTCTTTCAGGAAACCATATCGACAAATGATTTCTTTTTTTAAGAACCTGCAAACTGCAGTCTTCGGCACAATAGTAAATGAAGCGGCTTCTATCCATTTCGTGAAGTAATCTATCACTACAAAAATGAATCGGTGTCCATTAGAAACTTTTGGGGAAATTGACCTTATAACATCCATGCCCTACATAGAAAAAGGCCACGGAGAAGTCATGACATGAAGGGGCGAAGGAGCTACATGAATTTTATCACCATAAATTTGACATTTGTGGCATTTTCGTGCAAAACTAATGCAGTCACTTTCCATCGTCAGCCAGTAATAACCGAGTCTCATTGTAACACCCCGTACCTGAGACCATTGCCTGAGTCGAACACGAGGTGTTAATAGACTTAATTCATTACTTAAACAGCTCATACAATTCATTTTAAAATTTCCAGACAAGCTGGCTAACTGCATCACAGTCGCTTTAAAAATCATATCTCGAGTTCCAAAACTCTAAATTCAATTCTGTAAATTTTTCCTGAAACTAGACTCATATATCTATCTACTAATTTTTTTCTAGAATTTTTAGTCAGGCCAATTAGTACAGTTTATTAGTTAAAGTCTCCCCTGTTTCAGGGTTCGACTACTCTGACCTCTGTGTATTACGAATCAGATATCTCCCTATACAGAGCTTCAATTACTATGCCGTTTGCTCTAATAAAACTAGACTCAATAAGGAATCTGTACATATAAAGCATGACTTCTAATTATCTTTTTAAAATTTATGGTGAATTTACAAAGTCAGAACAGGGGATCCAGAAATCGCTCTGGCCCTGTTTCACAAAAATTTAAACATCTCATAAAATATAACTCATATACCTGTTTTGTTCCATCCATATGAAAATAGACTCATAATTCTTCAATTCCATATATTATTCATCATCTAATTGTATCTCTACTATTTTTAGTTATTTTTCAAACTCACGTCACTGGTGTTATCTGAATCTATTTTATGGTAAATTTTACCTATTTCATGGTTTCCATGGATTAGCTAGCAATTTAGCATACATAACCCCAAATATGATCATGATTAGCCATTCCAATGGCTAATCATTACCAAGCATTTCCATACCACTCAATAACCATATCATAAGACCATATATACAAAATGATTATAATGCTATACATGCCATACTCAAAATATACAAGCCATTATGCCAAGATGGTATACGGATAGTGTGAGCGAGTCTCCGACCGTTCCCGATTTCTGAGCTGGCTTGTCAAAACTACAAGGAATGAAAAGGAGGGAGTAAGCATAAATGCTTAATAAGTTCACATGCAAATAGCAAGTAACATAACCATATAAGCAAACATAAAACATCATTTGCATAATCATCACCAAGACATTCATATCACATTTTCATTTATCATCTTACCATATTGTTGTTATATCGATTTTTCAACCCGAGGGTTAAGTACATACCTGTTCAAAGTATCCATTTCACAACACTTACCAATACGTCCCTTTCATCTTGAGTATTCCTCCATTTCAGTAGAACTTTACCCGTTGAACACATCGGAATATAATTCGGATACATGGAAAGTTTGCACATAAGTGCTACATATGTAGCCAAGCTACCATGTAACCCGCCCATAAGTGAACTCGGACTCAACTCAACGAGCTCGGGCCTTCGCATCCATAAGTAAACTCGGACTCAACTCAACGAGCTTGGATGCCGAGTTACATCTCTCGAACTCGGACTCAACTCAACGAGTTCGGACATTCGCATCCATAAGTGAACTCGAACTCAACCCAACGAGTTCAGATGCTCAACCATCCTAGTGACATGTCACTTGTATCCTAATCTATTCCTAAGGTTCAAACGGGATTTTTTCCTCGATCTCACATCTTTGCCGTCTTCCACGGAATATCAAAACCGATACTCGGTGATAGTTCATACTCATCAAGTAATTCACATAATTACATATTATTCAACAATAACCACAAAACATAACGTTTCATGATAATAATAAGCATCATATCATATAAACAACATTAAATTCCTTAAAACAACAATTATGTTACTACATTTACACATGAACTTACCTCGTATGCGAAAATGGCTACTTTTATCATTTCGTCCACAACTTGGTATTTTCCCCATTTTAGCCCGAATTTCAGTTTTCCTTGCTCTATCATTTAAAATATAGTCTAATTAGGACTCACATTATTCAAATTGACCCAAAATCATATTTTGGAAAAATTACAATTTTGCCCCTAAACTTTTGCATATTTACACTTTTGCCCCTAGGCTCGGGAATTAAACTTTATTCCTTATTCTTATGTTTTATAATATGATGATCATTTTTCCCTTCTATGGCAACATTAAATTCTCACTCTAACATGTACTTATGACTATTAGGTATTTTTACCGATTAAGCCCTTTTGCTCATTTTCACTTAAAACCGAGTAGCACAAGTTGTCTAACATAATTTAAAACCTCATATTCTATCATAAAACACCAAAATACACAAATTTCACCTATGGGTATTTTTCCAAATATGAACCCTAGGTTGAATTATTGCTAGTATAAGCTTAATTGAGCTACCGGGACTCCAAAAACGTAAAAATCATTAAAAACGGGGCTTGGGATCACTTACTATGGAGCTTGGAAGCTTTAAACAAACCCTAGCTATGGAGAACCCTTGAAATTTCGGCCTAATGAAGAAGATGGACAAAAATTGGCTTTTAATTTTGTTTTTAATTCATTTTAATAACTAAATGACCAAAATACCCTTACTACTAAACTTTCCAAAAATTCCTTCCATGTCCTAATTTTGTCCATGAACTTAAAATTGGTCAAATTACTATTTAAGACCTCCTCATTAATATTCCAAGACAATTTCATACTAAAAACTTCTAGAATGCAAGTTTTGCAACTTATTCGATTTAGTCCCTACTTTCAATTTAAGCACTTTAGGCATAGAATTTCATCACGAAAATTTCACACAATCATGCAATCATATCATAGACCTTAAAATAATCATAAAATAATTATTTCTATCTCGGATTTTGTGGTCACGAAACCACTATTCTGACTAGGCCCAAAATCAGGATATTACACTCATAATCTTCCTGGCCATAGTGAAACCATTGACATATGTCCCACAAATTCCCTCATGGACATATTCAAGTATTTTTCTGGCTTCAACAGCATCCACGCATCTCAAGAGCACTCCATCTTTTCCTCTTTTGTACAGAATGACCCCATCAAGAACAAATCCTACTGCCATTCTTCTGGTTGTTCTTTTATCGTTCCCATTTGCTTGTTCGGGATACTTTTGATTCTTGACATATTCTAAGATATCATGGAACCATGGCCGTCCATCAGGCTCTTTCTCAATGCTGAAACAATGTGCAGGGACTTCATATATGCCCATTTGAAGAGGCATTATTTTTGTTTCTCTGTTCGCTTTGAACATTGAAGCCAAAGTGGTCAGGGCATCAGCCAATTGGTTTTCTTCTTATGAGAAGTAATTAAAAGTTATTTCTTTGAATTCTTTAATCAGTCCTGCCACTAGATCGCTGTATTTAATTAATTTCGAATCTCTCACTTCCCAATCTCCGCGGATTTGGTATATCACCAACGCTGCGTCCCCGTACACCTCTAAGATTTTGATGTTTCGTTCAATAGCTGCAAGAAGTCCCATGATACAGGCCTCATATTCCGCTATGTTATTAGTACAGAAGAAATTCAGCCTGGTAGTAAACGGATAATGGTTCCCTTCTGGTGATACTAAGACTACTCCAATCCCATACCCCAATGTATTCGATGCACCATCAAAGCTCATCTTCCATGACTTCTCTTTGGATGACTCACATTCTTTTCCCGTAATGCACATCAAGTCTTCATCTGGGAAATCAAATCTCAATGGCTCGTATTCCTCCGTTGTTCGAGTTGCTAAGAAATTAGCTATTGCACTCCCTTTTATCGACTTTTGGTTCACATAGACAATTTTGTATTATGATAATAGGATCTGCCATCGTGCCATTCTTCCTGAGAGTGCAGGTGATTCCATCATATACTTTATTGGGTCCAACTTTGAAATTAACCACGTCGTATAATACAACATATATTGCCTGAGCCTCCGAACTACCCAAACCAAAGCGCAACAGAATTTTTCAATTGACGAGTACTTTGCCTCATACTCTGTGAACTTTTTGCTGAGATAGTAAATCACCTTTTCTCTTTTCCTTGACTCATCATGTTGCCCCAATACACAACCCATTGAATTTTCAAACACAGTTAGATACAATATTAACGGTCTTCCTGGAGTTGGCGGTACAAACACCGAGGGACTTCTTTTTGCGTGCGTAGAGGTGGTAGTTCTTGTATGACTTTTATCTTATCTGGATCAACTTCGATGCCTCTCTCGCTGACTGTGAAGCCTAGCAATTTTCCCGAGGTAGCCCCGAACGTACACTTGGCTGGATTAAGCTTCAGCTGGAACTTTCTCAGTCTTTCGAACAACTTCCTGAGGTTCCCAACATGCTCTCTTTCCCCCTTGGATTTGGAAATCATATCATCGACATAGACTTCTATTTTTTTGTGCATCATGTCATGAAATAACACTACCATGGCCCTCTGATATGTTGCCCCAGCATTCTTTAATCCGAACGGCATCACCTTATAACAGAATGTTCCCCACATCGTTACGAAAGTAGTTTTCTCCATATCCTCAGGAGCCATCTTTATCTGATTATAACTCGAGAATCCATCTATGAATGAAAATAATGAATGTTTAGCTGTGTTATCCACCAATGTATCAATGTGTGGCAAAGGAAAATTATCTTTAGGACTTGCTCGATTCAAATCGCGATAATCCACACACATCCGTACCTTGCCGTCTTTCTTCGGTACTGTTACTATGTTAGCTACCCATTCTGGGTACTTGGAGACTTGTAGGAAGCCAGCATCAAACTGTTTTTTGACTTCTTCTTTTATCTTTAACAGCATTTCAGGTCTTATTCGTCTTAGCTTTTATTGAATGGGTTTGCATTCTGGTTTCAGTGGGAGTCTATGGACCACTACATCCTCATCCAATCCTGGCATGTCCTGATACGACCATGCAAATACATCTTTGTACTTATGAAGCAAAGCGATCGAATCATGTTTGGTGTTATCTGAAATGGAGGTCCCAATCTTCACTTTTTGCCTCTGTTCTTCATGTCCCAAGTTTACTATCTTAACAGATTCTTGATGAGGTAGAATCTGTTTATCTTCTTGTTCTAGCATTCTTAGTAAGTCAGGAGTCGAGACATAGTCTTCAACATTTTCCTCAACTTCAAACTCTCCTAAACAAATAGCTTTCTCAAAATCGATTTCAAGATTTGTAACGGGTTTGTTCATATCGTTGATATCTGAGCACCTGAAAGTTGAATGGAGAAGAAAACTATAGAAGAGCATCAAAGTATTGGGACCAACAAGCATAATATTATGGCATGATGTGAGATATATGCAATGATAGGCTGTGAGAAAAGGGAAAAATTATGAAGTTAATGAGAATGAAAAGACCATGACAAAATGCATCTCCATTAATGTTCATTTAAATGATAAAGAGCAAACATAAGCTCTTACAAAAGAATCCCACTATTACTTAGGGACACACAAAAAAAAGAGTGTTAACATTGAGCATTATTTTGGAAGAGACTTAGAAACTACAAGAAGGTCTACAGCAGTCCAATTGTCCAAACGAACCCAGGAGGATAAGGGCGTATCATTGAAACATCTTTAATTGCATCATTTCCTTTGTCAATGACATTTATACTGACATTCTGAAGACCCCTTTCAATTAATAACAGCGTGCTTCATGGATTATCTTGCCCGGGGTATATCATTCCTACAGATTTAAATGTTTTTGACAAAGGAGGATACGTTATGGGTTCCCATTCTAATTCTCGGCCTAAGGCTCTTGCAATCTGCCTTTCTCGATCTTTCTGCAACTATTTTCTTCTTTGTCGCATATCTGGTTCGAACCCTAAACCATATCGAGCCTTATGGGGCACTGGTTTTAGAGCTCTAACTATCCCTTGCTGATATCTTTCCAAACCTTTCCTCGCTCGGGCTCCCTTTCCCACAGTCAGCTTAATTCTTATCATGGTATTCATTGACAACTTAGGCATGGGAATTTTATTTCCTTCAGCAATGAACGTAGCATTGATGAACTCGAAGGAATGGAAGGAACATTCTACTGCATCCTTGCTTACTTTGAGGTATGGTGTATCAGCAAAGATAGATGCGACAATGTCTTCCTCACCCACGACAATGACCAAGAGACCATCCATGATAAATTTCACTTTTCAATGGAGAGATGAAGGAACTGCCCCAGCAGAGTGGATCCAAGGCCTTCCTAAAAGGCAATTATATGAAGGCGTGATGTCCATGACCTGAAACTCGATGTCATATATATAGGGGCCTACTTCTAGGGGAATTTTGATTTTTCCCATGACTTCTCATCTTGTCCCAACGAATGCTCTTACTGTAGAGTGACAAGGCCTCAGATAAGATATATAAAATTGGAATTCTAGAAAGCGTGGCCAAAGGCATGACATTGAGTGCTGACCCATTATCAATAAGCACATTCGGTATTATAGAACCCTTGCAATGGGTTGTGATATGTAATGCTTTTATGGAGCCCCTACCATTTGGCGGTATTTCATCATCATTGAAAGAAATAAAATTATCCGTATTCAGGTTATTCACCCACCTATCAAGTTTTTCGACAGATATATTGCTTGCCACGTAAGCTTGATTTAACACTTTCAGCAAAGCATTCCGATGTGGTTTTCAATTCAACAGTAGGGATAATACTGGGACTCGTGCCGGTTGTTTGCTTAACTGTTCCATGACGTTATATTCACTATGCTTGATGAACTTTAAGAATTTATGTGCTTCCTCTTCATTCATGAGCCTTTTAACTTCCTGTTCGAACGGAGTCTCAAGTTTGACCTCGGCCTCATGCATCGGTGCCTTTCCTTTCTACTTCAAGTCATTAGTCTTCTTCATTAGTTCGACCACTTTAGAATAACACCTCCCGCTGCGGGTGAAGTGTCCTACTTCGCCAATATTTCCGGTTGTGACTTTGGATTTTTCACCTTCAGGTATGATAATGTTGACATCATATTTCCATGGTGCTGCCTTGTTGTCTTTGTAAGGGAAAGGAGATGGTACTTCAATTATCATCTTTGGTTTCACTTGCTCCTTTTTTGCATCGTAATAAATCACCAACGGTCGATTGGCACTATAAGGGAAACCTGATAATTGATTTTCAAAAGTACATACTTTTCCTTATCGGCCTCTTCTATTTTGTTAAAGATCTCGACTTCCTTATTGTCCATCATGTCTTGAAGTAGTTTTCTGAATCCTTCACAAGACTAGATGTCATGCCCCTCGATCCCATGAAAATCATAAAAACATTGACTTTTTCTATTTCCTTCTTTGAAAATTCTGTTGGGATGACAAAACAACCCCTTTTCAACCATTACCTCCCAAATCTTTTGCAGCGGTGTCTTTATTTCAGAAACACAACTTTTGGCACGCCACCTATCTTTCTTTTTCACCGCGTTCACGTTTCCTTCGGTGTAGTTAGGGAGTGAATTTCTAGCCGTATTGCCAGCACCATCAAATCGTAGAATGCCTGCATCAATAAGACCTTAAACCCTCCTTTTAAAGGCCAAACAATTTTCTGTAGAATGCCTCTGGTTTCCAGCGTAGTACATGCAACTAGCATTAGGATCGTACCATTTTGGGTATGAAGGCTTTAGGGGTGCCATATAATGTGGGGATATTAATTGTTTTTCCAACAGTTTTGGGTACAGCTCTCCGTATAACACGGGAATTGGGGTGAATTGGGGTTTTTCAAGATTGGATTTTGTTGGTCTTTGTTCATTTTTGGGTTGGCTTTGAGCAGGCATGGTATTTGGTGGGAATATGGCAAATGGTCTTTGGTTATCTGTGGCGTAGGCGGGGTAAGGAGGAGATACTTAATAGTAAGGGCTTTGGGGAGGATAATAAAAGTTTGGATGTGGGTGATATCAAGATCGTGGCTGGACTGGGTAAGGATTAGAAGCGTGGTGGCTCTCAGTTCCCACCATATGGGCTTCTGCCTCTTTTTTCTTTACAAGTGCTACCCTTTTCGAGCTTTCGAAACCTTCCATCCTTCCACCCTTGATGGCATTTTCTATAAGTTCCTCGGATATTACAATATCTGTGAAGTCTTTCGTGGCACTTCCTACCAACTTATCATAAAATGGTGCTTTCAAAGTGTTGATGAAGAGGACCGTTATTTCAGTTTTAGTCAATGGGGGTTCTACTTGAGCCAAGATATCCCTCCACCATTACGCGTATTGCCTAAAAGTCTCCGTCGGCTTCTTTTCAATCATCTGCAGAGTTAGCCGATCAAGCATCATGTCAGATACATGCTTGTATTGTTTATAAAATACCGATGCTAAGTCTTTCCATGATCGGATCCTTTCTCCATTGAGTTGATTATACCATCGAAGGGCCAATCCGACCAAGCTGTCTTGGAAACAGTGTATTAGCAATTTATTTTCATTTACATAACCAGTCATCTTCCGGCAAAACATGACAAGATGCGCCTTTGGACATTTCGTTCCATCATATTTTTCAAAATCTGGCACTTTAAATTTTGGAGGCAGAACCAGATCGGGCACCAAACTAAGCTCTTTGGCACTTAGTGCAGAGAAGGTTTCAGCACATTCTATCGCCTTGAGCCTTTCTTCCAAGCTCCTATACTTATCCTGGGCATCATGATCATCCATTTTCAATCTGACTATTTCTACCAGATCATCCAAATCTGGAACATTGGGATCAGCAAGATTAGCTCCTAGGTTTGATACGAATGTACCTTGCCCTAGATGAGCAGGTGGTACAAGTCGTTGCTCGAGGCTTGCAGGTTCCCCTTGAGGATATCCTCTTTGCGTTGCATGGGCTTGAGGTGGGGTGAATCTTAGGGGATAGAGCGGATCCTGATGATTATCTCTCGACTGAGGCTCCATAATGTCAGGGCTCTATATAGGTCCCTTTCCTTTGACCAAAGCTGTCATCATCTCCATTATTTTGGCCATCTGATCTCTTTACTCAAGCAATTCCTCTCGATATCTTAACATCAGATCTCTTGCTTCCTGTTGTGACTTAGTCAACTGCTCCTGCAATTCTCTTTGGGTCTTTTCCATCCTTTCAATTCTCTTATTGAACTCAGCTTCCATAATTCTAGCTTTTCAGCGCGTCCTATAAGAATGGAGATGATTTTAGACTTGTAGTGTCGTAACTGCGGATTATATGATTTTAGCCTCAGTGAATGATTATGGTGATATGTACATGCAATGAATGGATGAATGGATGAATGACAAATGAATGTTAGTCATGAATGAATGTGCAAGAATTTGGTGTTGATTTCAAGATGGTCCCTACTTAGGCATTTCATTAATCAAAAGAGTCTATTATAAAACGTTTTGCTATCTTTGATTCAACAGTTACACGAATTTTCTAGCCACACTGCCTTGTTTCTTTACTCGTTCTAAAAATTCTGATATGCTTGATCTTTGACTCGGAGGAAATTGGCAACTGAGAGCTTCGGCTTCATCTAATAATTGCACCACTTGCATAGCCGCCTTGCAAATTTCATTGCTCAAAAAGCCGAGTTGCATTTCCTTTTCTTGGAGAGTTCTTTCGTAGGCGTGAGTGTCTCTATCATATTGACTATTCTTTTCTTCCAGGGCTTTTAGGAGATTATCCAACTGTTGCTGTTGAGCTTGTAGTGTATTTTCTAAATCTCGTACTTTCCCTCTTAGCTCTTGATGTTTAGACTAACTAGTCATTAGTTCTGCTGACACAGTTTCATATTCAAGATTCTTCTTTTTTAACTCTATCACAGCACACGTAGCTTTTTCCTCTTCTTTCTTTGCTTTCCCTCTCCAAAAATCCATCCCACCTTTGATATTGCTAATTTCTTCCTTTCATTCTGCTGACGACTTGCCCAAACCACTATTTTTTATAGTGTTTCTTAATTTCTTATTTTCCAAATGAAGGTCCCTTAAGTCGTTTCTCAAGATCTCAGCTTCTTTTTGAACTTTCATGGTTTTGGATTCTTCAATTTGAACCTCGATCTTTAGCTGGTAGTTTTCCTCTTGAAGAGAACTAATATCTTGTAACAGCTTGGCCTTTTCACGTTCGAATTCATGTCTCGCTACTTCCAGCTCGGATAGCATTTCTTCTGAGAAAGGATTCTGGAAAGTGTAACTCGTCGGTGATATTTGTTGACTATTCACTCGTTGTTTTCTCCATAACTCATAATCCTGGGTGATAGTATCAGCATAAAGGGCTAACTCAATTAGGTGAATTTCCTTCCAAGATTTTGTAGTATCTCAGACTCTTTTCATGTAGCCTTCATCCGTAAAGGCGAACTCTGATTGTGTCAATCCTCCTTTAGCTGGTATGAACTGTCGTGAAACAAACTGCTTTTAAACCATTAACGAAGCGTATCCAACTCCTCCCTATAATCCTAGTAAAGGCACCCAATATTGGCTTCCACATTTGTATAATAGAACTGAAGGACGGATCCATGGTGCTCTCCAGGTTATATTTTCGGTACGAAGGTTCTGAAAAACTAAAACCCAGTGCTGTTCGTTGACATCCTTTGGCCAATCTTTCTTAAGATAAGCTTTCAATGGGGCAAAAATTTTTGAAAACATGTGGAAGGGCGTGCACTCCACTTTCCAGAAATGGCTTAGAATCCAGACATTAAGTAACTGTGCGCATCCGATAAAACGTCATTCCCCTTTCCTCCTACAATAACTTAGAGATCTAAAAGTCTCGACTAAGATAGTCGGGACGGGATTGATCCCTTGCTTCAATCTTTCAAAGAAATCCACTACCGTAACTTCTATATGTCCAAGAACTTTTGGGAAGACAATTAATCCATAAATGGCCAAAGCAAACAGATCCACTCTCTTCGCAATATCTGGATGGTTTTGAATTAAGTCTCGCAGAGATAACCACAGAACACAACTGGCTTTATTCTTTTTCTTTGTCTGTGTTTCAGCCCGTATATCGGTCATTCCCGTCAACCTCACTAGCTTTTTCTTGAAAGTCATTGGTTTGGGCTCTTTCACATATATCTTGTTGAAGTGTACATTTTCAATGCGAAGCAAGGCAGCATACTCTTCTATGGTCGGAGTCATATCTTCCAAATTGAAAGTGAAACATTGGTATGCTGGGTCCCAGAATTGAACCATGGCTTGAATCAGTTGTTCGTCTATATTGACGGTGATCAAGTGAGCTATATCCCCGTACTTTTCAGTGAAAATGCCCCTAGTATCTGAGTCTCATTGTTTCCAAATCCGAGTCAAGTCTTCGAGGTTATTCTGACGAACGTTCAAAGTTACATGTTCGGGAAGATTGGAGATACATCCTTCCGATAAACTGTCCCCTTTTTCTTTTTGGGTTTTCAAAGACCAGCCTCGAATGACGGGATTTTTCTCGGTTACTTGCGTAATTGACTCCTCCATCAGAAACCCATTTTTGGCAATCACTCTCTAATCAACACATTCCTAATCAAGATGCCTATGATGCATCATGAAAAATAAAAATAAAAATAAACAACCTTGGTTAGTAATCACAATAAATATGAACAGAGAAAAAAAATATAGAGAATCTAACAAGTTAAGCTACCCGGTCCAATAGGCCCGATTCCCTTGCAAAGTATAAATGTAGAAGAAATGAAAGGTAAGAGGCGTTTCTCCCATGTACTTATTTTGGTGACTATTAACGGACGGAGGTTCGGCATGGTTCTAGTTAGGTGGCTCATATGGTTTACTATATGCGGTTTCGGTTCTAGACATGTACTCGAATTGTTCGTACTATCGTCTACTAAGACTAGTACGAAGCGTCGGTCGTAACCCATCACAGGCTCAAGAGTTCAATTCGAAGGATTACATTTACTTATGCCTATGCGGAGGGACAAGTTAACTCACGAAAGCATAAGTCATATGTAACCCGGAAGTATTCACTAGCTTGTGCGGAGGGACGAGTTAACTCACGAAGGCATAGCGTTTACTTCGACTTAAGCGGATGGAGCCCGGGTAGAGAGCTCATGTTATGCAAAAAAAATGAAAGTACACGGTGTGTGGGGAGAAACTCACAAACCTTTACGTTTTATTTAAAAACTAAACTAAAAAACTAAAACCATACAAACTTAGAGCTGAAAGACAACAAGACAAAACAAGTTAGAAGAATATTTACGACATGATGCAAATACATGATTTTTCAAAAACAAAATTTAAGGATCACGACTAAATATTAATTTAAACAAGGAATTTTGAAAATTTTGACAACACGCGTTTAATTCTAGACTCGACTGTCTAAAAAAAAAAGAGGTCCCCAGCGGAGTCGCCAGCTGTAACGACGTAGAATTTTTGTTTTGGTTGCTAGTTGAGACGATTATTTGAAAATTTGAAAACCGAATTTCGGTTTAAAAGAAAAAAAGAGTCGCCACCGATCTTTTTTCTATGTGTGATCGAACACCTAATAAATCCTCTTTTTTTCTTTTGAAAGAAAATTTATTTTTTAACAAAAATGAATGCCGAATTTGGGTCTACTCGAAAATCCAGAGAAAAATAGGGTTCGGGAGTCGGTTACGCACGAGGAAGGTATTAGCACCCTCGCGACGCTCAAAATTGGTATCTTATTAAACACGCGTTGTCTTAATTCTCAAAGATACAAGTTTAATTTAGTATTTAATCGCGATCCTATTGAAATACGAGAATCTAAATTTTTTGGTTTTTTTAGAAGGACGTCTTGTTTTTAACATGAGCCAATGATATCCACCCAACATAGCGATGAAATCAATCACCTTAAGTATTTGCTTTCGATTTTGGTATTTTTGGTTCTCTGATTCGGTGTTATACTCGTGCTTTTGTATCACTGGGATCACTGCTTTTGTTCGTGTTTAAATCTATTTTTTTATTGATGAAAAAGTTGTCGAATGTTTTATATTTGCAAAGAAAAAAATGTTGAATCCCTTTACAATATTTTGCTTGGCTTTTTATAGCCATTTTTTATATGTTTTTATTATTACTCTTTGCTATTTCTTTCTTCTGCCCTGCGTGTTTGCTTCGTTTTTGCAAGGCATGGCCGGTGGAATAGGTAGAGCAGGTATGGTGCGACGGGACAGGGGGCAGAGGCGACTCCTAAGGTTTCTATTTTCTGTTTTAGTTTTTGGGCTAGGTCTTTGTTGTTTGGGCTGCTAGGTTGGTTTAGTTTGTTTCTGATTTGGGCTGCATTGTTTTAAGCTTAGTGGGTTTAGGTCTGTTTGGGGTTTGAATAGTTTTAGGTTTTATTTTTTGGGGTTTCATGAACTGTTCATTTTGGGCCAGGGCAAATTTTGGGTCTTACAACTGTGTTATTTACATTTTTTTTATTAATTTAAAAATAGAATATAACTTCAAAATTATAAGTCATTACTTGCAAGTTCAAATGCTCCTATATATATTAACCCTTTATGAAATATTATAATTTTAAAAATATTTAAAAATAATAATTTAATATATTTTAATAGATATATAGCATAAATATAGGATATATATATTCTTGGACATCCATATTATAATGTTTATAATGTTTTAAATTTGAAATGAAAAACAAAAAAAAATTAATCACAACAGTAGTGAGCTTGACTAATTTACCTAAAAAGGCTCATTTCCAAGCATATTTATGGAAACGGGCTGATTATAGAATTATTTACCGAAAAGGGCCGGTTTTGGCAAAACACTCTTATGTGGACGCGTTTTAGGGGGAAAATACCAGCAAATCGCGCCCATGGGGGAGCGTTTTTGCCACATCAGCCAAAAACGCGTTAATGAAGACGCGCTTTGCTGACGTGGCAAAAACACTCCCCCAGGGGCACAATTTGCTCTGTGCTTTTTAAACCCAACAGCTTTTTTTTTTTACCATTGGGGGGTCCAAGAGTCAAAAAAAGTATAAAACCCCCTCCTATTATTTCACACATTATTTCTTCACATTTTAGCAAAAAAACTCTAAAATTTCTCCCTAAAGCTCTCAAGTTTCTCATTAAATTTCTCAAAGCTATTTTTAATTAGTTATTTACTTTAATTTTTTTCTAAATTAGTATTATTTTTTTATAATTTCAAAAATATTTCATCGTGTTAGCAATGGCCGAAGAATTAATTTGTCTTGGTCATAAACTTATCTCCGTCGAACAAATGAAAATGGTAAGGGCTAATTTTAATTTTTGAATATTATTTAATATTTTTTTCATTTATGTAATCTTAATTAATTTTAATTTTTGAATATTATTTAATATTTTTTTCATTTATGTAATTTTAATTAATTTGTATTTTATCATTTTTTATAGCAGTCTGTAGATCGGGTAATACAATGTTATATTCGTAATATGTCTGATTCGCCATTACCGTTGATAGAAAATTACTTAAGGGAAATGGGTTTTTGGCACACGGCCACTACAGGCCAGGGGTGCTAGTTGGACCCGAAACTCATCAACCCGTTAATAGAGAAGTGGAGACTCGAGGCACACACATTCCATGTTCCATACGGAGAGTGTACTATCACTTTGGAGGATGTCCAATTACAATTAGGATTATCGGTGGATGGGTCCGCACTCACTGGGCCCGTTCAATCTGTTGATTGGGAGCAATATCCTATGATATTTTGGGTGCGATTCCAGATAATATTTACGGAGGTCGGATTTAAATGAGCTGCTTACGAGACACATTCCCTGAACTAGGGAATGATTCGACTGAAGTAGAAAGAATACGATATACTCGGGCATACATCCTTGAGATGATTAAAGGTTATCTAATGCTGAACTTGTCACGAAACCTCGTACATCTGAGGTAGCTACTAAAACTCATTGATTTTAGAGCAACTGGCAAACTTAGTTGGGGGTCTACCGTGTTGGCAACATTGTACTGGGAGATGTGCGTGGCGACGCCACCAAATAAAGCCAAAATTAGAGGTTGTCTATCACTACTACGATTATGGGTTCGGTTTCGCTTTCTATTTTTATATCCTCGAGTGAACCACCTATATACATTCCCACTCATAACGAGGTAAAATTTTTATCTCGTTCATATAGTTTCAATGGACACCATACAAGGATCTGGTAATATGGGCAATAATTTCGAAAGAATTCTTTCAAAATCTGAACATTTGGCATATTAAGGTCCCATTGGTTAACTATGCTATTGTCGAGATGCACCAGAGGGATAGAGTTTTGCAGCAATTTAGATTCCGAAATCTGATTCCTAAGGAACCTAAAGTGCTCAATGACTAGCACAGAATCAACTAACGGCAAACGAACACTAATTGGCTGGTATTCTAGTTCAAATATATCGAAATTTGGAAAAACAGATATGATCATATACCTAATCGAGAACCGATCATCATCCCAGAGTTAGTGTGCGCGCCAGATTACATGCCATGATTTAGGATCTATGACAAGCCATATTTGCTGTCAGAAGAACAGAGGCATCAGTAAATCCGTATCGAAAGGGAACGATAGGATCCTTTAAATCTAAGGAGAAGGGATGACGACACAGGCCAATCAACATCGCCCACACAATTACCAGGCCCAATGCCTCAACCGACGACACCCACAGCACAATTATGCCATGTACGTATCCTAGCTCTTATATGTATACTAACCCTTATATGTTTCCATTTCCCAATCCTATGCCAGGTTTGAATTCATGGCCCGATGCATATCCTTTCTCGATGACTTCGACTCAGCCGATGATATACAGGCCATCGTCGCCAGAGGGATCGCACGAGACACCATCGGGAGCTCATCTCACTACCATTCCTCATCGCCTTATGGGATTCAAACACCTCCGCCGTTGGTGATGCAAACACCTCCACATTCTTTATTCTACCAAGGTGGGTCATCCTCCTAACACTCACAACCGGACCAACCACAACCCCCACCGAATCAACCACAACCTTCGCCGGAGTAACCAAGGAGGAATCCAGTGCGTAATCGTCAACCACCCCCATGTGGCACTGATTCCGACCGACATATACATTGATTTTTTTAATACATTTGTACAAACTGTTTCTCTATTGTTTCATTTAATAAAATAAAAGTTTTTTTTAATATTTTAATAGTAAATTAATTTTATATTTTTAATAAAATAGAAGTTCATTTGAATAAAGAGCAATAAAAATAATGCAACATAGTCTCATTACAACAATTATCAACTATTTCGATTTAGACATGATCGAATTGTATGACCTAAGTTCCTACACCATCTACACAACTTCTGTTGGTTCGTTCTTTCTCGGATATCTACATTATTACGTATTCTACTCGAGTAAGGCCAACATTTTGGTTTGCGACGTAATTCTCTATCCGGTAATAACTTAAACGGAGTAAGCGATACAAACGGCCACTTACGTTCATCTGGGACTAATAGAAATACGTGTCTCCACTTATTGTACATGTATTCTATTTTGTACACTTGGTCAACATATCTCATGGGATCCAAACAAAGATTCTGACAAGCTGCAATTGCATGAGCGCATCGATAACGAAATGTGTCAAACGTCCTACACTCGCAAGTCCTATCTATCAACCGTACACGATATTGCCCGCTGGTAATACATTGGCTCGACCTGTCAAACTTCGTTATACGAAACCATAGGTTGTCGCGATCGTGACACACTGTGTGCATTGTTGGCCCGCGCCTTCGCCTTGTTAATTTCTTACAAAACCTTCCGAAACCATATATAGCTTCCCTGTATTTGGCCTTTATAACTCGGTACTCACTTTGGAAACAATACAGCCAAATGAAAATATGTCTCTCACACAACCAAGGTTATCAGTAAATAACGCGTTCCTTTTGGAACAAAATTTATGCATTCAACCAGGTTTATAGTCATATGACCATATCGTAGGCCACCGTCGTATGCTTGTGTCCACAGTTTGAAAAGTATGTTATAGAGGTAGTTTGCACCTTCATCGTTAACTGAACGCAAAATCCCCAACATCTCATGAAAACGGTCCTTATTAATCTCATACCCTACAATATAAGTTGATAGCAAAAATTACATATCAATATTCCATTCAGAATAAATTGAATATTACAAACGAAAGTATATTAATAGAGATTAAATACCCATGTTGGTCACTTGTCGTCGTTCAGTTGTAGACCGATATTGCCTGAAATAGTTGGACGCAACATGCCTTACACAATATCGATGGTGTGTGCGATCCCATAAGCTTCCCTGTTAATCAATTGCAGCTACTATTTCAGTGCGCCGATCCGATATAATGCAGATATTAGGTTGGGGGCATACATGCCACCTTAACCTAAAAAGAAAAAAATCTCAGTCATCACCTGACTCCCCCGTTGTTATTGCAAACGTAATTGGAAGGATTCTACCACTGCTATCCTATGTCATAGCTAGCAATAGCCGATAAGTATATCTACCATACATAAAGGTACCATCAATTGGTACCAATGGCTTGTAGTATACAAATTTATCCCGACATTGCTTAAAGCTCCAAAATAGATGCTTAAACACTTGGCATCCACAGAGCAATCTATCGTTGTAGTACGTAGGGATCATTTTAAGGTTTGTTATGCAGCCTGGGACATATCTCTTCAACACCTGACACCACTTTCAAATCTCATTATATGAAGCGTCCCATCCATTATGCATTTTTTCCAACGCCTTTAGCTTAGCTATCCAAGCTTTGCGGTAAGAGGACGTATACCATAATTGACTATGAATACTGGCAATTATGCATGAAACAGAAGTCCTGGGATCCGCCTTCAACATCTGTAATATTAAGCTAGCTATCATACCTGAATCCATCTTGAGACGATCTTGTGAAACACCTATCAACAAAGTACGTTAAATAATGCAACATTAAGTAATAAAATTATTATTCAAAACCCTAAACACCTAATGACACTGTACTAGCAACACAAGTATATGGACCTTTTTACTTTTTTTATCTCCCACAAGCCTGTCTTTTTCCTAAAAGAAGCCATGATTTTCCATGAAAATGTATCGTCTTGCATTGCACATTTGGCCTCGAACTTCTCTGATTTGAATTTAACCACATTGTAGTTAACCCCGTGATTGATGCTATGTTATTTCAAAGCACCAAGAAAACTATCCATACTGGAAAACTCTTTACCAACTGCCAATTCACCTGAATCCAATGACGAACTTGTACAGTCACGCGTTCTGTGTGGTAGATATGGAAACTCCAACACATCATCTGCCGGTATATCAACATTATGCATATGGGCTGGAGGCGAGTACGCCCTGAATCACGGATCTTCTTCTTCTTCATCTGAACCCCATTTAACATCTTTAGGTTTGAATAGAACAGGCTCCGATTCAAAAAATAATGTAACTTCTACACCATCAAGGTCGGGCTCTCGACGTGGATCCACATTGAACTCATCATCCAACCCACCATCATCTATAACTTACGAGGTCCCCTCACCAGTAGACGTCGTAGGGAGTACATCATCCCTTCTTGTGGACATTTCGTAACATCCCCAATATGTATTTCCAGCATCGAACATCGATCCACCGATGTGCATGTTCCATCTGTCAAAACCATTTTTTACTTGTTGAAAAAAATGGATATCGACTTTAAAAAATGAAATAGAGATTCGCCACCAATCCTTTTTATTTAGGTGTGATTGGATCACCTTATAAAATATTTTGTTTTATTAAAACCTCGATTTTGGTCTACGAAATTTATGAAAACGGGTTCGGGAGTCAGTCACGTACGAGGAAGGATTAGCACCCTTGTAGCGCCCAAATATTGGTACCTAATTGATTAGTTAATGTTCTAATGTCAAAAATTTGAAAAGATTTTAAAATATAATCCCTTTAAAAATTTGGATAATTCAAAGTGGATATCGGGATTCCCTTGTTCCAAAGAAATAAAATATCATATCCAGTATGTTAGGATACGACATTTTATATCCTCGATACCAAGATCATCTTATGATTTCCAAAATTCATGCATTGAAATTTTAAAAGGATATTTAGTTATTTGGTCAATAGAGAATCGAAACCTAGCACGTTAGGGCACGATTTCTCGGATCTCCAAACACAAAATATTACCTTGTTTTGAGAAAATTTTAAATAAAAGTGATTATAAAACCGGCTCAAACACGTTTATTTGGTTTGTTTAGGATAAAAACAAAACAAATAAAATTGTCCTAAATACATTGGAATTTGAATCATGATGCGATAATAAGAAACAAAAGCATAGTATCGAGCACGAAATGATAAACATTATATAAAAGAATGACAATAGTAAAAGTACAAATATACACATTGAAATATACAATAGCCATAATCTCATAACATATCTTATTTAAAAACTAATCATTTATAATCTAACAATAATAAAATAAAAAAGCGGTCTTAAAAAAATATAGAGTGTGAAAAAAAATAAAGAACACACAGATTTTTACGTGGAAACCCTTTCGAGAAAAAACCACGGGCAGAGGAAAAGAAAATTCACTATGCTGAGTTTGAATTTTTACAAGAGGAATAGACTATATCTATTTATAGGCTTGTAAAGTCATATTCTACTAAGACTGAAACACCTTATTCTACTCAATATCAAATAGATGGAATTTAATAAGGTTTAAAAAACCTTATTCTAAAAATAAAATAAAAGAAGTGTAATGCTATATGGATTCTTCTTTTATTTTATTTTACCGCTGTATTTTATTTAAATAAGGATTCGGGTCACTTAATTCTAACAATCTCTACCTTGACACGAATTCTTAATGAACAAGTTATTCATCGCGAACTCTCAACGAACAAGTTCTCTGCCTCTTCCACAAGACTCCTTAAGGGTTTAACTTCAACAATGAACACCAACCAAGTCTAAGCAATGCTCAAACTTGGTTATAGGAAGTGACTTAGTCATTATATCTGCAGGATTTTCATGAGTGCTAATTTTGCTCACAACAATATCACCACGATCAATAATGTCATGAACAAAATGATACCGAACATCAATGTGTTTTGTTCTCTCATGAAACATTTGATCTTTTGTAAGAAAGATGGCACTTTGACTGTCACAAAATATTGTGTTGATTTGAAGGTCTTCATTGAGTTCACTAAAGAGTTCCTTCAATCAAATAGCTTCTTTACAAGCCTCAGTAATCGCCATGTACTCAGCTTCAGTGGTAGACAAAGCGACTGTAGTTTATAAAGTGGCTTTCCAACTGATTGTACAACCTTCGATTGTAAAGACATAACCTGTGAGAGATCTTTTTCTATCAAGGTCTCCAGCAAAATCAACAACATACCCAATGACTCCATCTCTAGTTCTTTCAAACTGTAAGCAAACATCAGTAGTACATCATAAGTATCTTAAAATCCACTGAACTTCTTTCCAATGTTCTTTACCGGGATTCGCCATATATCTGCTAACTCCACTAACTGCATATGATAAATCTGGACGTGAACAAATCATAGCATACATAAGAGAGCCCACTGCACTAGAGTATGGAACATGTGAAATGTACTCAATCTCATCATCTGATTGTGAAGACAAAGCCGATGAAAGTCTGAAATGGGCTGCTAAAGGAGTACTAACAGGCTTAGCACTCTGCATATTGAACCTGCAAAGAACTTTCTCAATGTACCCTTTCTGACTTAGGTACAATTTACTTTCTTTCCTATCTCTGAGATCTCCATACCAAGTATCTTCTTTGCTAGTCCCAAATCTTTCATCTCAAATTCTTCACTTAGTTAGGTTTTGACTTTTCTTATCTCTCCTTTATCTTTTGCTGCCATCAACATGTCATCAACATAAAGAAGTAGATATACAAAAGAGCCATCTCTATTTTTCTTAAAGTTAACACAACTGTCAAAACTACTTCTTTTGAAATCATGAGAAGTCATAAAGGAATCAAACCTCTTTTACAACTGCCTTGGTGACTGTTTCAAACCGTAAAGGGACTTTTTCAGCAAGTGAACATAGTCCTCCTTTTCTGAGACTGTAAAACCCTCGTTGTTGCATGTAAATGTCCCCCTCAAATTCTCCATGCAAAAATGTAGTTTTTACATCTAACTGCTCAAGCTCCAAATCATGCATGGCCACAATACCAAGCAAAGCTCGAATCGAACTATGCTTCACAACTGGGGAGAACACATCTGTAAAGTCTACTCCTGGAATTTGACTGTAACCCTTTGCAACAAGAATTGCTTTATATCTGTGTTCTTTAACTTCTAGAATCCCTTCTTTCTTTTTAAATACTCATTTACAATGAACAACCTTTTTACCTTTAGGAAGTTTCACAAGATCCCATGTTCTATTTTAGTGAAGTGATTCCATCTCCTCTTGCATAGCAAGCATCCACTTTTCTGAGTCTTCACAGTTAATTGCCTCAGAATAATTAGATGGCTCTCGGTTTGGATCTATATCTTCAGCCACACTTAAAGCATAAGCAACTAGATTATCCTCGGCATACTTCTTTGGAGGTTTAATTTCTCTTCTAGTTCTATTTTTAGCGATAGAGTATTGTGGTGAAGAAGCAACTCTATTCTCAATTTTTGTACTGGCTTGAGGAGTCGACTCTGTATAAATCGGTGTTCCACCTGCTTTTGATTTTCTTTATTGGAAGAGTCTTTAAGAAATAAGTTAGGTAGCATAGAAGTTTCATAAAAAAACAACATCTCCGCTAATCACAACTTTTCTATTTTCAGGACACCATAACTTATACCCTTTTACACCAGCTTTATAACCAAGAAAAACACATTTAATTGATCTCGGTTCCAATTTTTCATTATTAACATGAGCATACGCAGGACACCCAAAGATCTTTAAATCAGAATAATTAGCAGGATTACCAGACCATACCTCTTGTGGAGTCTTTTTTTCAATGACAACGGATGGAGATCGGTTGATCAAAAAACATGCAGTAGAGGCTACTTCTGCCCAAAATGACTTCGGTAAGTTGGCATTTGATAACATACATCGAACCTTCTCTATGATCATTTTGTTCATTCATTCTGCAACGCTATTTTGCTATGGAGTTTGATGAACTATCAAGTGTCTCACGATTCCTTCTGACTTGCACAATATATTAAACTCATCAGAACAGAATTTTAAGCCATTATCTGTGTGGAGGTATTTTATTTGTTTTCCCGTCTATTTTTCAATCATAATTTTCTAAGACTTAAATGCGGATAACACATCGCTTTTCCGCTTCAGGAAGAACACCCAAACTTTTCTGGAAAAATCATCAATAAAGGTTAGCATATAATTAACTCCACCTCTCGAAGGCACTCTAGATGGCCGCCATAGATCAAAATGAATATACTTCAACGTTCCCTTCGTGTTATGGATTCCTCTAGTGAATCGAACTCTCTTTTGCTTCCCAAAAACACAGTGCTCACAGAAATTTAGTTTGCAAATTCCTTGCCCATCAAGAAGTCCTCTTTTGCTCAATTCTACCATGCCATTCTCACTCATATGCCCTAGGCGCATATGCCAAAGTTTAGTAATATCCTCATCTGACAAGGAAGAGGAAGCGATAGTTGTATCACCAGTAACAGTAGAACTCTGCAAAACATATAACTTGACAATCTTTCTTTGCCCATTCATCACAACAAGGGAACCTTTGGAAATTATTAAAAACCCCACTTTTAGCTGTGTATTTGTACCCTTTTGAATCAAGAGTACTCAATGAAATTAAATTTCTCTTCAATTCTGGAACATGTCGCACGTCACTAAGTGTTCTAACAACTCTATCAAACATATTAACTTTAATTGTTCCAACACCTGTGATTTTACACGAAGCATTATTTCCCATCAAAACAACACCTTTAGACACTGTTTCGTAAGTTGTAAACCAATCCCGATTGGGACTCATGTGGAAGGTGCAGCTTGAATCAAGTATCCACTCTTAGCTTACTTTAGAATCATTAATAGAAGTGACTAGAAGTTCACCATCGCTGTAGTCTTCTACAACATCAGCTTCACCGAAATTTTCTGGTTGTTTTCCCTTTTGATTCACAGCCTTCCTTTTAATCTTGTTCTGTAGCTTATAACAGTCAGATTTAATGTGCTATTTCTTCTTGTAGAAGTTACAATTTTTACCTCTGTTTGAAGACTTCGATCTACCCTTAGATTTACCGCGAGGATTCCGTTCCTGTGTCCTTCCACAGTCATTATTAGCATTCTGATCTTGTCTTCCACGAGCAATGAGACTCTCTCCCTGAGAGTCGGGTTTAACCACAAGATGCTTCATCTTATCATATGAGGTCAAAGAATCATAAACCTCATCAACTATGAGAGACTCGCGGCTATATAAAATCGTGTCTCTAAAGGCTGAATAAGACGGCGGCAACGAACAAGGTAGAATTAACCCTATATATTCCTTATCATACTGAACCTCCATGGCCTCGAAGTTTGAGAGAATTTCTTTAAACACTGTTAAGTGTTCGTGTACAGACGCACCTTCATCCAAACGATGAGCATAAAAATGCTGCTTCGTATGCAACTTGCTTGTTAGAGTTTTCGACATACATATTTGTTCTAGCCTCTTCCATAATGCAGCGGCGGTCTTCTTTTTCATCACATCTTACAAAATTTCATTGGACAAATGCAGATGTAATTGTGTTAACGCCTTTCGATCCTTACGCTTCTTCTTTTCATCCGTTAATGCCGAAGGCATCTTATCTATCCCTAGCAGGGCATCCTCCAGATCCATCTGCGCAAGAACTGTTTGCATCTTAATCTGCCACAATGCAAATCTGGTGTTGCAATCCAACAGCGAAATTTCATACTTCAAAGACGCCATTACTGTGATCAAGATGAACAACCCGGAAGCTCGAATACCAATTTGAGAAAAATAAAATAAAATAAAAAAATAAAGAACACATAGATTTTTACATGGAAACACTTTCGGGAAAAAACCACGGGCCGAGAAGAAGAAAAATTACTATGTTGAATTCGAATTTTTACAAGAGGAATAGACTATGTCTATTTATAGGCTTGTAAAGTCATATTCTACTAAGACTGAAACACCTTATTCTAATCAATATGAAATAGATGGAATTTAATAAGGTTTAAAAAACCTTATTCTAAAAATAAAATAAAAGAAGTGTAATTCTATATGGATTCTTCTTTTATTTTATTTTACCACTATATTTTATTTAAATAAGGATTCAGGTCACTTAATTCTAACATAGAGAAAAATAAAATAAAAGTAAAATAAAATGTTCCAAGTTTTCAAATAATAATGAGCAATGTTAAAACAAATGATGAAAAGAAAAGAATTTTGAAAACGGCAATATAAGAACAATTTAAAAAATCATAAAAAATGAAAACAAATAATATGCAAAACAATCATATATTAATTAATTTGTAAAATGAGTACTACACAAGTAAAGAATTAAAGTAAGTAATAAACAAAACAATATATGTCTAAATAAATAATATACATAAATTAAATTAAAAGAATAGTTTAATATATAAAAATAATAATGTATAAACATCATATAAATCTTTAAAACAAAGAAATATAAAAGGGAATTTTTAAAATAAATAAACTATATAATAAAGCAATTAAAAATATACAAATGAAAGTATAAAAATAACGAACTAAACTAATATAAAATGAATGAAATAATTCAAAATAATATGTTAAAATAATTTTAAACCTTTTTTTTAAATGAGTAATAAATAAATTAAAAAGAATAAAAGGATTACATAAACTAAAATAATAATAAAAAACTCAATTGAAACAAATACAAACTAAAAGGGATAATTCCTAAATAAATAAACTATTGAAACAAAATCGAGGATCATATTAGAAAAAATATAAAAAGGGAAGGTTAATTCGAACGCGCGAGAACAACAGAGGGGAAAAAGGGAAAATATCCCAGGCCCTCTAAATGCGTCGTTCTGCAGAAGACCAAAACGCAATACCAATAAAATCACACGACATAATTTAAAGAAAAGAAAAAAAACAAAAAAGATTAAATTGAAGCGCGTTGTAAAAGCGGAAGGGCCTGATGCACAATTAGACCATTCGGTCAAAACACGCGGACCTTTGGAGCAGGTCGGGTTTAGGCGAGGGTCAAGAGGGCCAAACGACGTCGTTTAGACGTCTAAAATTCAACCCCTAAACGGTGCCGTTTTATAGCTCTTATATAAACCTCTCTTTTTCTTTTTAATTCATTTTTGCTTGAGTTTTAGAAAAAAACACTTAGAGAGCCTTCCTTTCCCTCTCCTCTCTCTTTCAAATCCCTAGCCTGCGGGTTTCATCAGCACTGGATGCACCTCCACTTCCGCTCATGGCCTAGGTCGCGCCAAACGAGTGGATTTCCTCTCCCTGGGTCTGATATCCACACCGGAGAAAGGGTCTCCGGCAGTCGAAACCACAGGTAGATTCTTTGAAACCCTTCCTCTTCCTTCTTTATTCCAACAAAATATATTTTAAAAGTAGAATAAAAAAGCCTAGAATAATGAATCGTAAATCACCTGTATGATTTTCTTTTTTTATTACTATATGCGTGTATATGTTCGTATTCAAAATGTCAGATCGTTGTACAGTGACAATCTTTGGCTTTTTATAGCCAGATAAAAAAAATCACAAAAAATACATTTTTCTATTCTGCTCTAGTGTATTCTATTATTATTTTTTCTTATCACAGGTTCTACTGACGTAGATGTATGGAGGTGTATGGCCATGAGAAACGTATGGAGGCTGCTTGGCACGCGAGGCTACAGCGCGAACAGTTTCAGAAACCCTTAAGGTTTTTGGAACTTTTGGTTATTGGGCCTTTTCGTTACTGGGCCACTGTGATTTGGTCTAAGTCTTGGGTTTGTTGTAAAATGGGTTTTGAAGTTTGGGCTGTAACTTGTGTTTGGGCTAGAATTTTGTGATCTGGACTAATATTTTACTTTTTTGTTTTGGGCTATTAAAAAAACTAGTGTAAATGGACTTTTGTTCATTATTTTTTTTTGTTTTAAGTTATTTTATTTATTTTTGGATAACTTTATAGGCTCGGGCAAAATGGGCCTTCTACAGCTGCCCCTCTTTACTCATTATCGTGTAACGAGAATGGAGCAAAGACTTTAAAAGGACCTATTTTACCCAGTTTTGTTGAATCTTGACTTCTTGGCACTTCTTTTCTTCAAGTAGCCCCATTCTATCCCACTGCTTCTTTAGGGGTATAAGAGATAGTGCTTTAATTTACTCCACTAGAACTTCAAGGAGATAAGAATCAGTGATTTCAACCTGCTCCACTGCAATCTCAGAGAGATAAGGCTAGTGGCTTCAATCTGCTCCTTTACTATCTTGGGAAAATAAGATTCACCATCTTCAATCTGTAGGGAGATAAGGTCTAGTCTGCTCCCTTGCTACCTCAGGAAGATAAGACTACAATTTTCGGCCTACTCCCTTACTACCTTAGGAAGATAAGGCTGGTGGCTAAAATCTACTCCCCTGCTGCCTCGGAAAGATAAGATTCGCCGTCTTCAATCTGCTCCACTACTATTTTAGGGAGATAAGATCTACAATCTTTAATCTACTTCCTTAATACCACAGGAAGATAAAACTATAATCTTCAACCTGCTCTCTTGCTACCTCAGAGAGATAAGGCTGATGACTAAAATCTGCTCCCCTGCTACCTTGGGAAGATAAGATTCGCCATCTTCGATCTGCTCCACTACTGCTTAAGGAGATAAGATCTATGATCTTCAGTCTTTTTCTTTGCTACCTCAGGAAGATAAGACTACAATCTTCAACCTACTCTCTTGCTACCTCAGAAAGATAAGGCTGGTGGCTAAAATCTGCTCCCCTGCTACTTCAGGAAGATAAGATTTGCCATCTTCGATCTACTTCACTACTTCTTAGGGAGATAAGATCTATAATCTTTAGTCTGCTTCCTTGCTACCTTAGGAAGATAAGACTACAATCTTCAACCTGTTCTCTTGCTACCTCAAAGAGATAAGGCTGGTGGCTAAAATCTATTCCCCTGCTACCTCGGGAAGATAAGATTCACCATCTTCGATCTGCTCCATTACTACCTCATGGAGATAAGATCTGCGAATTCACCGATGTTGCTACACTGTCCTTTAGGGACATGATCTGTAGAATCGGTTTTATGTATCTATGCTTATGCCAAATAATTAGGATGCTATGATTGAAATGAATCAAATGCTCCTAACTAGATGTGTTATGAATGATATATGAATGCAGAAATGAGAATGATCCTTTTTTTAAAGCTTAAGGTATCATCACTCGTTGTCAATCAGGGCTTTATCGCTGGCGTATTACACTGCCATTTTGTTTGACTAGTGTTTTCCGACAGAAAAATTTGAAAAAATAATCACATTTTGCTCAACTGGTTTGCCTTACAGTAAGTAAAATTATTTAGGATTAAATTGGGAATAAGGTAGAAATTCAATTATTAATTTTAATTAGTGTTGTAATTAATTGTATAATTATTTTAATTTTTGATAGCTAACAAAGAACCAGAGATATCGGCTCAAAAGGGAAAGAAGAAGATTATCGAGGAGTAAATTAAGAATTTCGAGTTTGTATTACTATAATTCAAGTTATTTATTATTAAGTATTAAATTTAAATTTATTTATTTTATAGTAAGTAAATATTGAGGTAAGTAATTTTATTGAATTGAATATAGAAAATTGAATTGAATGAGAAATACGTATTAGTATTACTATAATTCAAATTTAATTATTATTAATTGTTGAATTTTAAGTTAATATGCATGGTAAGTATTAGTATTAAATTGTATGAAATTAAATTGAATTGTGATTATATGTGAATAATTGAAATGCATATTAAATTGAGAAAGTGTATTGAATTATGAATAGGTGAATTGAAAATTGATTGAAAAGTGGAAAATGATTGAATTGAAAATGTGAGAAATTGCGGTTGAATTTAATTGACATTTATATGTGATCCGGAAACCCTATTAACTAGTCGGGATGAGTCGGATATAGTTGGCATGCCATAGGATCAGAAGTGTTCAGGGATGCTTTGACCTCGAGTCGATGAGACACAGGGTGTCAACTTTGCTTCGAACTATCCGATGAGGCACTGGGTGCCAAATTGGTGTGTTTGGTTGGATCCGTGTATCCGCCAAAGTCCGAATCTGTTAATAGAGGTAATTAAAAGAATAGTTAAGTTGAATAAAATGAATCGGTTGAGCCACTGTAAGAAATGTAAAAATGGAACATGAATTGAAATTGTGATTTGAATGTGAGTATGAGAATGGAAAGCATGAATTAATGGTTCATGGAATAGACAATGGCTCAACATGAATGTTTATGATTTCAATAGACGAATAGCTAAATTCAATTGTATGAATATATTGAGAATGGCAAATTTATGTTTGAATTGGTTTAGTAAATATTGAAGTTAGATGATTTAATTTACATGATTATTATGTTTATAATTTGAATTATGGTAATACCACTGAGTATAAAATACTCAACGTACGGTTGTTTCCGTGCGCAGGTTAATAGGTATTCAGAGTCTTGGTTCAACATCCAGGCGATCCCGACTCTAGCACAAAACTCGGTGATGTATTCTTCTTCTGGAAAAAGTGGCATGTAATAGGTGTTAATTTGGTCACTTTAAAATGCTATATAATTTTTGTTGTAAATAATGGTATTTGGTATTTTGGTATTTAAACTAATGAAATAGTATGAAATTTTATATGATATATTTGGTATAATTAATATTAACATGATCTTTTGATACTTGGTAATGAAATGGAAATAGAATTATCATAACATATTTGGTATAGTTGGGAACAAGTTGAAATAGAATGAATGAAGTTTATTTAATTAAACAATATATACGAATGTTTACTTAGTAAATTACTGAGTTGATGTTGAACTATGTTTAGGTGTATTTAAATATGAAATTGTATGGATTGTGATATTGGTTTTGAATTGGTTGCGATTTGAATTTGCAGGGAAGGTTAAATATTTATAAAGGGGTTATACTGAATTTTTTATAAAAAAAAGAGTCAATTAGCAAAAGTTTTATATGAACTTATGATTATATTTAATATGTTCGGTAATTATTTGAAAATTAATAGTAAATTATCTGATTATCTGGTAATACCTTGTAACCCTGTTTTGGTGACGGTTTAGGGTTAGGAGGTGTTTCATCCACTAACCGAATGTCGTGCAGGAGTTGTGTTTTCCATATTGCCACCAAACACGAGTGCTTCTGTGTTCTGCCTCCCACTAACGGAGTGTCAGCTAGGGGTCGTGTACTCCTCTTGAACAGCAGTTGATGTTGAAGTCGCAAATGTTTCATTTGGTGATGAAAATTGAACATATAACTTAAGATAGGGTGATCTACTAGCGAGATGAGTCTGCACCATCGCCTCAAAGCTACGACCACTTTTGATATCAAATGAGTCATATGTCACAGGATCAATAGAAGCCCTACTTGGTGTCATTCTGAAGATTTTGCACCTAATTCTTTTATGAAATTCTGTAAAATCTATACTTTAGTTAAAAACCATTCGCACTGTGTTCTCTGATAAAAAAACAACTCCATTCTCGGTGTCACAGACTTCACCATCATAGTAAATAACAGCACTAATACGTCACTCATATTCAACTTCTATTCTGTTTAGCCTCTCTAATTTTTCTTGTTGTAACTTATGCATTCTGAGAATGAAATTTGCCTTGTTTATAGCCTAATGCCAAGCATGAACTACTGTAGAAAAAGAGCATTCACATAGGAGCTTTTTTCAGAAATTTTGTTGACATTGCATCCTGCTTGAAGCATTTTTGATACTATTTATTTAGAAACGTCTTCTCAAAATTATTTTTTCAAGAACTACTGTAGAAAAAGAGCATCCATATGAGAGCTTTTTTCAAAAATTTGACTGACATTGCATCTGCTTGAAGCATTTTTGACACTATTTGTTCAGAAATGTCTTCTCAAAATTATTTTTTCAGGAACTACTATAGAAAAACCATAAATCCTAATTTAAATAATTTTTATAAAATAACACTAAATCTTAATTTATTTTTAAAATCTACTATAACCCAAAACCTTAATTTATTTTAACAAAACCTTAACCCTAAAAACCCTAAAAAATCCTAAAGACTAAACATGCAAAAATCCCTAACCTATAAAAACATGGAGCAAAACGCGCCCCTGGGGGAGTGTTTTTGCCAAGTTAGCAAAACGCGTCCTCATCAGCGCGTTTTTGGCTGACGTGGCAAAAGCGCTCCCCTAGGGACGCGATTTGCTGGCATTTTTCCCCTAAAACGCGTCCACGTAGGAGCGTTTTGCCAAAACTATCCCTTTCCGGTAAATAATTTTGTAATCGGCCCATTTCTGTAAATATGCTTAGAAATAGGCCTTTTTAGATAAATTAGTCAGCGAGCTTAAATATCCATAGTATAACTTTCCTTTTTCTTTATTAATTAGTTTTAAACTCGTGTTATCTCTTTTAGCTTTTAAATTTGTATTATTTATCAAGTGTTATCTCTTTTAGTTTTTAAATTTGTATTATTTATCAAATCATATTAGAATAGATAGAAAAATTATTGACGTCATGGTAGTAATTAATTAATTTTTTAAAATTATTAAAATATTTATACATTATTTATTAATTTTTTAGAATATATTTTTAAATTTTTTGAATTTTTAAATTTTAAAATATAATTAATGATGTGATATATATATATTTATCAAGTCAACAAAGTTAATTATTTCATGTATTTTAGAATAATGCATGATTAAAATGATATTTTAATAAAGTTGAAGGAACATTTCTTTTATAAAAAGAGGTTGATTCCATAGTACAAACATAGTAGAATAATGGTGTTGAGCTAAAGACACAGGGGCGAAGCCAGGGGTTGGCATTGGCCCCGCCCCCTTAAAATATAAAATTATATTTTAGTCTCTTAAAATTTCTTAAAAGTTTTAAATTAATAAAGATAAAATTACACTCTAACTCTCTTAAAATTATAAAAATTTAATTTAATCATTTATAAATTATAAAAATATAAATTATAAAAAATTATAATTTCATCCATCCCTTAACAAAATTTTTTGACTTTCTCTTCTGAACACAGTGATTCCGAATAACTAGGATCCCAAACATAACCTGTCATCCCCTCTAAAAGCAAAAGTTGAGGACAGATCATCACCATTCATTTTGGAATGAAAAGGACGGCGAAGATCATGGAAACTGGCAAAACAAAACAAAGTCGGTACTTCTAGAGGCTTTGGCTCTGCCCAACAGTCCACCATCCGAAGCCGCAGAGAACCTTTAATCTTGAAGCGGGAACATCATCGGCACCGAAAACACTGAATTGAGCTCTACTCAGCAAAACCAACTTGAAGAGAGAGAACACAAGCCACGAAGGCTCGGTCGAAGTCCCAAAAGAAGTTATTAAACGAGAGGAAGGGAAAAAATAGAGTAGAGAAAGGGTGAGGGATGACCAACCATTGACGGCAAGTGGTTGGCCGTCAATATACGAGCAAAGGAAGAAAAAAGAGAAAGTAAAAAAGAAACAACGGATGAGGGAGAAGAAAGAAGAAATAGAAAGAAAAAAATAAGAGGGGAAAGAAATGGGCCCGGCGGTAGCCTTCTGTTTGGTCATCGACGTCTGAAAACTGGAAAAAGAAGGTGGCTCAGGATTGCAAAATGAGAGAGAAAAGCAGAGGGACTTAAACTGCTCGTATAGTTTAGTTTATTTTATAATTAATTGAATTAAAAAATGTATTTTTATTTAAAAATATTAAACTTACATATATTTTATTTGAAATGAATTTTTTTTCGATTTCAAAATTGGATTTGGCAAAATGAGTTAATTCGATTATTAATCGAGAAATTGTCATGCCAAGCATGAAATTGAAGTATCAATTTATTAAGTGGTTAATTAAAAAAAATGTTAATTATAGTACATGGATGAAATTGAGATGTGACTTAAATTGAGAGATTGAACAAGACATTAACCAAGAATTTAAATTGCTATTACACCAAGATTATTAATGGCTAAAATATTTAGGTGATCATGGCCTTTAAAAAGCACTAAATGGGTTGTAATTAAATATTAGCCATTGATTAGTTTAATTAAGCTTATATTATATCTTATTCACGTGTATAAATATAAGAAAGTGGGAGAGAAATGAAAAGTATTTCTCCATCCTTTTCATTCACTAAACCGTAGCTAGGGGAGAAAAAAAAACTACATGGACTTTTCCTCCTTCATGTTCGGCCATTGAAAGAGTTTTGGGTAAGCAAGCTTTTCACTTTAAATTTTTATGAATTTCAAGCCTAGAAATGATATAGCTAATCTAAAGAAAACAGAGCTTGAAATCATGAAATACATGGAATGTAATTAGATTAAGCTTACAGTTTTAAGATCATTATTGAGTTATTAGGGAACAAATTGTAAAGGATAAAGTTGTTGAAAATAAATGCTATGGATTGATAGTTTGAGGTCCGTAGAGAATAAATACAAAGTCGAGTTTTGATTTGATTGAGTTAATAACGAGTTACGAAAATTTTGGATATTAAAATTAAAAAGAGACTTATTTGCGAAGTATGCAATTATTCTTGGTTGCCGGCTATACTTTTGTTGAATGCAAAATAATACAATTTTTATAATTGAATTATCGTACATAGTTAGAAAGGAGGTTGGATTATCAAGGGTAAAAGGCAAAAATCGGCGACGGATAGTGAAATTGGTTTGTGCTAGCATAAGTTGATTTTCTTACACATAATTTTTAAGTAGCTAACTTATAAAAGTATTAGTCATAAATGATAGAATAAAATTGATATTATCTCTTGTTGGAATTGTTCATAGAAAGGTTTATTGATAATGGTTGAAATTATGATTGTGTAATAGATTGTATATATGTGTTAATATATATATAAATGATTCATAAAGAAGAATGATGAGTTATTAACTAGGCTTATGCATGTAGACTAATGAACTATTATGAGATTTGAGATAAGTAAATTATGGTGGGAAAATTTACATTAAATTATGCTAAGTATAATAGCCTTGTAGATACTTATGGTGGATATATATATATGTGTGTGTACTTGCTATATATTAAGACAATATTGATGATGTAGTTGTGATGATGGTATAATGAAATGAGAAAATGTTAATGCTTTGTTCCATAAGTGGTAAAATGAACATATGACTTGATATCTTGTTGAATGTGATTTGATGATGGTTTTATGTATGTGATAAATTCATGTTATGATATGATGAAAAACTATATGAATTGATAACTGAAATGAATGGTATATGAAATTATAATTCAATGCATGAATGATATGTAAAAAGCATGATAATGAAATGAAAGTAATATGAAAATGTTATTGAGCGATTTGAGAACTTGTGTATATTGATATTATAAAGGCCTTATTAAACAGTCTTAGTAAAAGTTCGGGTATAGTTGGTATGCCATAGGATTTGTTATATGGAGATATATTAGCGTCGGACACGTATTACTTTAGTTATAAATCGATGAATGCTAAACACGCATTACTTCGGTTACATACGATGATTGTAGGTGGATATATATTTAGTGCCAGACACGTCTTGTTTTGATTATAAATCGATGCATACTAGGCATGTATTACTTCAGTATTTACTGAAAAGAACAGGGTCATATTAGGTGTGATGATGAATTAATTCGTGCATCCCATCTTGATTCTGTGTCTGGGTAATAGAGGCAACAATATGACTATGATAGGTAAAAGTGCCACAAAACTCCTAATATTATACCCCGGATTGCATTTTAGCCCCTCTAAACCGACCATCACCATAGAAAGCATAACATGAAAGCTTCTTAGGGTTTCAAACTTTCGGCTAAGATTTGGTAAGTGCAATTAAGTACTTTTCTTGTAATTTTATAATTTTGATGTCATGGGAGCTTGATTTAGCAAGACCATTTACCAATTTATAAAACTATTAAAGTTTTTGAAAGTTGTCATTGATGATTTCTTGAAGAAATTTGTATTAAATTGATATATTTTAAGCTTAGATGTGAAAAAAGACTAGATTGTAAAGTTTAATAGTTAGTTTTGTACAAAAGGACTAAAGTAAATAAATTGTGAAATTTCTATAATAATAGATAGTAGGGAGTCCCTAAGGGATGTGATTGAGACCGGTTTTGAAACTGAAGCACAAAATTTTTATTTTAGTCACTCTTGGTTAAATTGTTGACGGAAATGAAGACATGGTCTTTACTTAACTTGTATAATAATACCATTAGTCTTTAGTACTTATGCATTCTATCAATTTTATCTTAATTTTAAATAATTCAATAAAATTAACTCTTCACATAAAATCAATTTTCATAATTAAAAATTTAAATATAAATCAAATATATAAATTTAAAAGCATTTATTGTTGTTCCAACTCTTTTTTTTTTTTGACTTTGTTTGATATATGGTAAGACAAGAATCTATTATAGGTAATAAGATGGTGGCAATCGAAATATTTTCGCAAAATAAAGATTAACCTAAAATTGATCAATCATCCAGTTATGTTGGTCCAAGAGAGACGAGATGCACAGTTTTGAGGTCCTTTATTAATGATGATATTTTGATTAGCTTTTGATTTCATTGTTTTGTTGATGCAGTTTTTTTTTTTATTACTATCAAGTCACGCATTTTGGGTTTAAGTTTTGAGATTTATTAAAATTTTTAAAAAAATTAAAAGTTTAATGAGATTTTTTTAAAAATAGATGTCTAATTAAAATTTTAAATTTTTTTGTAAAATTAATGAAATTTTTCAAAAATTTAAAGGAACTTAATTAAAAATTTTATAAATTTTGTAAGAAAAAAAATCAAAATTTACAAAAATTTCGAGGGCTAGGCCCTTATAAGCCTCTGTTACTGAGCTTTCTTTATTATATAGTTGGACTAAAGTTTCCTCTTCAGTTCTTTTTTTCCCTTCTTTTGTTTTCATTTGTGTGTATTAATGTGACAAGAGCTATCCCAACCCATTACAAAATAACCTTCCTTATTCTGTTGTCAAGCGAGTAAACTATAACGATTTATTTGATTTTTTAGCTGTATAATACAAATAAAAATTTAAATATTAAAATAGTATGTCAATGCTATTATTTATTAAAATGGTATGTTTGAAATAATAACAAGGGTGGAGGAAGAGAGATGGACGGCACCATTCTAATGCAAAAATACGGTCTAATTGGTGGAGGACAAAAGAGAGGCGACATCAGATTGAAATGTGATAACTTGAAATATTTAGGGACTTAATATGAAAATTTTCCATTTTAATTGACTACTAACAAAACCTTTCACGATGTCGCCAGCCTGACAGCATATTTGGTTGGCCGTAATGCTAAGCCATTACAGCTGAATTTAGTGGCTCATCCCTATTCCATTGTTTGGTTGGCTATAATGGACTATTACAGTCATATTCCATATAATCTTATTGAAGGCGAAACTGCGTTTAGCATTCGGCACTCTACTTACGGAATACCCATTTAGCGTGTCTGAGTTTCAACCTTACCTTTCTCCCTCTTTTTCATTCTCACGTCTGAAGCATCTTCTTTTTTTCATTCTTCTTCCCATTTCCTTCCAACCCTCAACTCTATCAACGAGCTTCGCCATTTCTCTTTTTGTTATATTGGTCTTCATTCTCTAAACTCCAAAACCGCCGTTAAATTATCCCAATCTTCTAACTTCAATGGACTATTTCCTTGACGCCTCCGCCCTCTCAGGTTAGGATTTCGATCGAACTCGTCGATCATCGCTTTCAGCTCCATCTCTGAGATTGATACCGAAACTTCTTCTACAGCATCCGACAGAACTGTCTCCATCAATTCGGTTTATGTTCCCATGCCGGCTAATCGAGACACTCGAACTCCTCAAGGCGGGTAGTTCTTCTATTCAGTCGTTTTCAATGATTTTGAATGATTTTCGATTGAATTTTGTTAAATTTTCTATTGAAGTCGTAGTTTAACTTAGCTTTTGTTAGCACTTTTTGTTTCCTTCAAAATGTTTAGAAAGTGAAAAAGTAGAGCTTCCAGCTAACCAAAAAGGTGGAATTAATGAGCTAGTATTACTATTATTTCATTCATCATGATTATATATAAAAAATATTATAGGTCTAAAGCTGAACCATTTATTTAGAAGTAAAGTCAAGCCTAAAATTTTAAAGGGAAAATGTACATTTCTTCCTGTTATATTGTTAAATTCGGTTAAATTAATAGGTTTATTTTCAGTTTTGAAAAATTGATCCTTTTGAAAGTTGGTCCTTCAAGAAGGAAAAGATCGTCCTTGTATGGTTGGATACACCATATAACCAAGCCGTACATGGACTCGTGGACAAACTAGGTGAGTAATCAGCACACTTGCTTCATACTTTATAAAGTTTTAGTTGGTAGGTTTCTGATGCTGTACTGTTTTGTTGGATATAATGCAATGCCTCTTATAATTTTCCACTACGATCGAGAAAATGCGATTATTTTTTTTGAGGGCTAATCTAAACCATTCTTTTTCTTCTTTTTTTTTTTAATTTAGGGAGCTTGGTGGTTAGGTTGGTGTTTACTCCTTTTGAAGAAAGTTCATATTCTACATTTGCCAGGTCTGCATCAGGTTTATTACGGTCCTTCACTTCAGTTCATTTTGTGAGGTGTTTAAACTTGTTTCTTAGGATCACATATTCGGTTGGTATATTAAGCATCACAGTGTTCCAGAGTCAGCTGAGTTTGAGCATTTGTGTTGCTGTTATTCATTTGTGGCCGGCATTGTAGTTTTATTGTCTCAATTTTAGTTTTAAAATGATTTCTTGCAATAAATGAGGATTGATAACCATAGTAGCTGATGTTTTCTTAAGAATATACTGCTCCTATTTATTATCATAAGGTCCTGCTCTAATTTATATATCTATATATTTGCTATTTGGAGTTGTATTCATTCTGTCATTGCAATGGTGTTTTCTCAAGAATATACTGCTCCTATTTATTATCATAGGGAAAGTTCCATATTTTTTGGCTTGGATGCTTATTATTGTTTGGAATTCTTGTGTTCTTGTTTGGTTGCCATATTCTTCCATTGCAAGAAGATCATTGGGGTTAAACAAGGTGGAATATTAGGTTTCTTGTTGATTGTTTTGCCACTTTTAGAGACATTCTGTTAGATTGCCTAATTTACAGTTCATCCATTGGCTTTTTACTTTTCTTTTTTTCAGCTTATGTGGTTGCTTTTTGTCATTTATTGCTACCATTTTGCATCAGTGGGTATAAGGTTTAATTTAGAATTGTTGTTAGATAAAGGTTAGTTTAGAAAAGGTGTAGAAAAAGCGAATGGGGCTTTGGGATCATGAGCTCAGTGGATTAGTTAGTTATTCAGTTTAGTATGAATGATATTGCTTGGAATTATTGATATAGTTAATTTTTATGTATGATATATATAGGAATTACTTAAAAGAAATGATTTTTTTAAATTATATAGGAATTGCTTGGAATTTCGGGGACTTGAAGTTAGGGGAAGAACCACGCTCATCGAGCAAGAGAGCAATCGAGTTTGGTACCATTGTGTTGCTTCCACTCCTTTTATTTTTGTGCCTATTATCTTCATTACTAATGCGGTGGTAGCAATCCGCAATTTCGGACTGCCTCCTTACTGCTATGTTTTTCAAATTGTATCATATCATATATGATATTTGAAATCTTCATATCTAAATATGTAATAATTGAAATAAATAAATGTTAAAATAACCTCATTTAACTTTCCCAAATTTTCTGCAATGAAGGGTAAATTGTTTTTAAGAGGCAGAATTAAATTATATATTTTTACGACAATAAAAATATAATTTTATTATTCATATATTTATAACTTTTAAAAAATTAAATTAAATTTTTATCATTTTAAGGGTTAAAATTTAATTTTACCATTATTAATTTAAACTTTTATAAATTAAAAAACCCAAAAAAAAAAACAAAATGAAAAAAATTATATCTTAAAGAAAGTCGACCCAACACCCTCTAACTTCCATTGTTATGTTTCAAAGCAAACCAGAAACCTTGGCCTGCCTCTACCTATCTTCCATTGTTATGTTAAATAGTACTTTTGTTTAACATTATGTTAAATAACATCCATGCAATATATAAACAAACATAATTACTAAACATCTTAATAAATCTAATCCATTAACATTATTTACTTTTAAATAATCTTAATAATCTTATTATTATTATTGAATACTTTTAACCTTATGCGCATAATTAGGATTATTTACTTTTAAATAAAAGTACTTATCAATTCATCTTTCCTAGTACATTATAAAAAGTTTCATATAATAAATTTATATTTCTAAAACACTGGAAATTATGTAATTTGGATGCGGATGTATTTCAAGATTAGATGTTCATTACTAATTTTTCTTTTAATGTTCAAAACATTATTATTTGCTAAACAAAGAGTCGATTTTGTTGAATGAAATTTGATAAATATGTATTGTTCATTTTTCTTTGACAGTGTGTTATTGCTTCCTCTTTTTCTTTGGTTTGCTTGATTGCTTCTTCCACCCACAATTGAGCTTCTTGTATTCACTGAACCACTGTAAGTTTTTTAGAAATATCTTTGATTTTGTTTTACTGTTATTGAAATTAGTATTGAAGAAATGTGACCCTTTTACAATGATTTGAAGATATGTAACACTTTAATATCTTGCAATAATGGTTCGTCTGCCTTTAATTGTACAAAATGAGAGGCGTAAAAGAATTCGTCTTGCTATTACAATATGGTTGCAAATGTGTACAGTTGCGAGTTGGTTCTTAGTTGTATTGGGTGCCATTCATAGCCTACATACTTATAGACCGAGGACTAGATCCTATATTTTAGATTTTTATGCAAAAAGAGATTATGTGAAAAGGCTTGTATATGCTAGTGACGAGACCTGTATTGAACAAGTTAGGATGAATAGAATTACCTTTTTTAGACTATGTGAGATGTTACAAACTTTAGGGGGATTGAAGTCGTCGAGGAACATGCTTGTTCATGAGCAAGTGGCAATGTTTTTACATATCATTTTTCATCACCTTAAAAATAGAGTTATCAAGCATCACTTTAATAGGCTCGGGAAAACTGTTAGCAGATCATTTCAAAATGTTTTAAATGTTGTTATATGCTTACAAGATGTGTTATTTAAAAAGGCAGAGCCAATTACAGCTAATTCTACAGACCCAAGGTGGAAATGGTTTCAAGTATTGGAGTGAGTTCTATATATAGCTCGTACATAATTTAGCCCATTTAGATTTAAATATAGTATCCTAACTCAAGGTTTTATACATGTGATGTAGAATTACTTAGGTGCTTTAGATGGAACCCACATCAAGATTAGGGTTCCAACAGTTGATAAACCTAGATATCGGACGTGAAAAGGTGACATAGCAACAAATATGTTAGGTGTTTGTACACCTGATATGCATTTTGTTTATGTTCTTCCTGGTTGGGAAGGTTCTATTGTTGATGGACGAGTTCTTTGAGATGCCATTAGTAGGAGACATGGACTAAAAGTTCCTCATGGTAAAGTGCAAAATTAGAGGAATTTGAATTAATTTTTAAGATCATACTTTTTTCGAAAATTAACCATGATAAATAGTTTCTTTTTATAGGTTGTTATTATCTAATTGATGCTGGATACACAAATTTTGAGGGATTTCTTGCACCTTTTAAAGGACAAAGATATCATTTGAATAAGTGGCGTCAGGGTTACCAACCAAGTACTCTGGAAGAATTTTTCAATATGAAACATGCTTCAGCGCGTGATGTTATTGAAAGATGTTTTGGGTTATTAAAACTTAAATGGGGAATACTTAGGAGTCCATCATTCTATCCTGTGATGGTGCACAATAGAATCATTATTGCACGTTGTTTGCTCCATAATTTTATTCGAACCTATATGAGTCTTGATCCCATTGAAGCGGAGTTGAGAGAAGGATTACCTAATAATGTGATAGATGATGATGAACCGAATATCGTAAATATTCATCCATCAGATGCATGGGTTACTTGGAGGATGGAACTAGCCAACCAAATGTTTGATGAATGGCAAACATCTAGAAATTAGTTAGGTTTAGGGTAAAAAAAGTAAACGTTAAGTTGTTTATGTTATTTCATGTATCTAGTTTATGAAACTTTGGTGGTGTTTGAATTATTTTTTTGTATTGTACTAGCCTTGTTGAATGATAATTTATTTTCTTTTGATTCATCATGTGTTACAATTTTATAAAGTGTTGATCTTTTGATGCATAATATTGAACTTAATTTTAATTTGTATTTTTTTAAGATAATTATATCAAGTTTTTCACAATCAAGTGTTTCTTCCTAAAATTCTCGATGAACCAAAAGGAAATGGGTTCCAGAAGAAGATGTTGCGTTGGTTGCTTGTATGGTCGACTTGCACAATGTTGGAACCTTTAATGCAGATACGGGATTCAAAGCCAGATATTTAAATGAGTTGGAAAAAATGTTAGAAAAATTTTTACCCTATGCTATGTTGAAGGCTAAACCTAATCTTGAATCGAGGATTAGGACATTGAAAAGGGATTGGTCAATTGTTTATGACATGCTTAGTGGAAAAAACAATAGCGGCTTTGGTTGGGATGAGCATAGGCAGCTTGTTGTTGCTGAAGATGCTGTGTGGAACTCATATATAAATGTAAGAATTATTTCAAGTCTTTATTATCTTATTTTGACCAAACTTATATCTAATATGAATTCCTCATTTTTATAAAGTCATAAAGAAGCCGCTCAATTCAAACATCGGAGTTTCCCTTATTATGACCAACTTGCTGCCATCTAAGCAAAAAATCGAGCCATTGGGAAAAATGCTCAAACAGCCGCTGATATTATTGAAGAAATAGATGTTGAGGATGTCGCTACTACAAATACTCATGAAGAAAGAAACGATTTCCATGGATACGAAGCTGATGTTTCTTTGGATGACATGGATCTTTCAGCTACACAACTGCAACCAGCTAGAAACCAAGGTGATTCCTCATTTTCAAAGAAGAAAAAAAAGATTTCTGATGCAAGTGATTCTTCTACTTTATTTAATGATGCTGCCATTTTATTGGTGAAAAATATATGGACCGTTGGCCTTGAAATCAGCAAGAGTATTGTCTCCGAAGTGCTAATTCAACAAAAGTCAGAAATGGCCATTCAAGAAAGTGCTCTGAAATTATATCAACATTATGTGAAGTAGAAGGTTTAACTGAGGATGAGCGCTATCGAGCATTGAACAAAATTCCAGATCATCCAATGCAAATGCTCATTTTCTTTAGTTACCTTCTGCTGTGCGATTGGAATGGGTCAGAAGATTTCTTGCTGACCATTAAAAATCACGGTTGTGTTGATAATATTTTGGTAACTTTTTGTGTTTGTAATATTTGGATGGTATAATGACATGATAGAATGTCATTACAATGTTGTAACTTTTTGATGTTGTAAAATTTTAAAACATATGGATTATGACATATAAACTAATGAAATCATGTAACTTTTTGTTAATATATGAATATTATGCTTGGATGTGAAATATAATTCTCAAGTTATTTATTACTTCTAATATTTTATTTGTTTCATTAATGATATTTTAACACATTAAATATGTATTGCAGTTTAAAAATAATAAAGTAGATTATATATTTTTTATAGTATTATATATTTTGATTTTTTTAATTCATATAATAATTATATTAAGAATGTTATTAATTTATATTTTTTATTAAATTATATTTAATAATAAATTATGTTAAATTATGGTTAAATTATTTATTATTTTTATTAAATTATTTTCAATAATAATCTTATTAAAATTTAATAACAATAACAATAATAATCTACCTAAAAAAATTCTGCTAAGGGTATTTTGGTCATTTTAGTTTTTTTTCCTTATGCTATTACAACGTCGTTCCATTCAACCAAACACAAGAATACTATTACATTTCTATTCCATTCCATTCAACCAAACAGTTGATTACTGATTACAGCTCTATTCCATTACAACTCTATTCTATTACAGCTCTATTCAATTACAGCCTATTCCATTATAGTGAACCAAACGTACCAAACGTACCCTGATAGTGTGGTGGCACCAAACTTTAAAAAGGTTAAATTTCTTTATAAGCCCTTTTTATTTACTATTTTCTTTTATTCTCTTTCAACACAAAAAATAGAAAGGCTTATGAACAATTAGCTCAAAAAGTTTTTTCTACAAAAAAGTATTTGTTTAAAAAATCTGATTCCAACTGGAAATGAATTTTATTTATTTTTTAGAAAATAATTTTTTTGTTCAAATAAATTTTTTTGTTTAAGTTATTTTATTCCACTGTTCAAATAATTTTTTTTCTAAAATTATAATATGAAATACTAGACGGTCTAAATTTAGCAACAACCTTCCCCCATGATCCATTTCGAGAAAAAGATAATATGCAACTTCGTGTTGTCAATTATATCCTTTATGGAAATGGCAAATTAACTCAGAGAATTTCTAACACAAATATTCAACTAGTTTGAACTTGTATAGTATTGAGTTGGGACCAAGACAATAAAAGTTCTTCTGTCGAAGAGGTTTGTGCTTCCTTTGTTGAAGTAAGGACAAATGGTCTGATTCGAGATTTCCTAAGAATCGACTTAGTCAAATATCATATTTTTTATATCAGAAAAAGAAATGATCTGTTAAGTTCAAGATTGATTTCTGATAATAGGTCAAATCGTACCAATAAAAATCTGTTTTATTCCAATGCAATGATTCAACAATCATTTAGCCAAAATCATGGAACTATTCATACGCCCTTGAACAAAAATAAGGAATCCCAATCTTTGATAACTTTGTCATCATCTAATTGTTTTCACATGAGCTCATTCAACGATGTAAACTATCACACTATGATAAAGCAATCAATTAAAAAAGGTCCTCTAATTCCAAGTAAGAATTTATTATTTTATTTTATTTTATTCCAACAATTATTTGAACAAAAAAATATTTTTCAAAAAATAAATAAAATTGATTTCTAGCTGGAATTGGATTTTTTACAAGAATAATTTTTGGTAAAAAAAACCTTTAGGCTAATTAATAATAAGCCTCTCTATTTTTTGTGTTGAAAGAGAATAAAATAAAATAGTAAATAAGAAAGTTTTATAAAGCAATTTAACCTTTTTGAAGTTTGAAGCCGCCACACTCTCAGGTAGCACTCTAAAAGCTTTTTTTTATAAGTCAATTAAAATAACGAATTTACATATTAGGTCCCTAAATTTTTTAGGTAATCACATTTCAGTTTAGCGCCACCTCTCTCTCAACCTCTATTAGTCAGACTGTATTTTTGCACCAGAAAATACTGGTGTCGCCCATCTCTCCCCCTCAACCCTTAAAAAATAATTTTTTTTAAACACACATCATTTTGTAATGATGATTCAATGAGTGTGTTAGAAAAATCATTGGTCCCTCCCATCTCTCTCCCTACACCCCTTGTTACTATTTCAAATATACCATTTTAGTAAATAATGGTATTGGCATACCATTTCAGTATTTAATTTTTTTTTATTTGCATTATACAGGTAAAAAAGCCCGATTTATTTGACCTTTTTAACTTTACAAAAAAAATTATTTTAACTCTTCATTTAATTTTTATTTTTTTTACTTTTAAATTTTTTTTCAAATCATATAAAAATAGATAAAAAGTTAATGTTTTTAACTTTGCCGATGTGGCATACATGTGGATTACCACATGGATGACACATCAAAATTTAATATTCTTTTGAAATTTTAAAATTAAAAAAATAATTAGATGTTGATATAGCATCTATGTGGCAATTCATGTGTATACCACATTAATAAAGTTAAAAAAATGTTAACTTTATATTTATTTTTGAGTGATTTAACAAAAATATATATATTAAAAAATTAAATAAATGCTAAAATAATTTTAGAGGGCAAAAAAATTATTATTCCTAAACTAAACATTAAGAATTTTCATAAACGCTTTTGGATTATGGTTTGGTTTTCTATTGTTTCAAAATGATGATATTTTTGTTTCAAAGGCAATACTTTGTTGATGAAGATTAGAATTGTTTATGGATCGAGTTACTTATCTATGCTGAAGGCCTAGCTAAAATTTGAGAGTATTTAGAAAAAAATATTAGATCCAAAAAATAGGTTTAGACAAAAAAAAGTAGGCCCTTTTAAAATATGGTCGAGCTCGGGTTTGAACAATCAAGATTCAAGCCCAGCCCAACTCATTTTTAAGTTTATAATATTTTATATTATGTTATTTTTATATATTATGTAATTTAGAATGCATTAAAAAAATAAATCTATACTAAATATATAATACTACTCTAATGTAAACATTAAAATAATGTTAAGATCACCATACAAAAAATTTCAATAAATAAAAAATGTATAAAATTATTAAATATTAAAATAAAATAAATATTTTTTAAAAAATAATGAGCAGATCTAAAATGGACTTGGATTAGTCTTTTACAAATATGAATGAGTTTTGGTAAAATTCTAAACCCATATTTCGAGTTGAATTATACTTTGACAAATATAAAATATATTAATATTATATTTAGACTCGATTTGATCTGACCCAGTCTATCAACATCTCATAAAAATACAGTCACCGAGAAGGTGAAATGTTGTCATAGTGCTTGGGCTTTTCTTTTTCTTTTATAGGAAATTTATTTGGAGCGTGTGCGTGTGTATATATACTTTTGTAATGTAAACAGGATCCTTGGTTTCCATTAGCTACTCTGTTTTTCGAAGGAATACACTGGAATTTTGAAAGTCTATATGCTAAGATGTCAAGCGTGTGTTGTAAATTTATAATTCTTTATATTTAGTTTTTAAATGGGATAATTTAATTTTTTCCCTCTAAATTTGGCAATTAGGTCCACTCTTTACTTTTTTTTATTCACTTTGGTACCTGGACTTAACAACTAAATTCATTTTGGTCATTGAACTTGAAAAATATAAAAGTTTGATGACATATCACTCTAATATTGTGTATCAGGTGAAGCGTGTGTCACATCGTCATTTAAAAATTAAAAAGTTTATATAAATGTTCAAGCGTTTATATAGTACAATCTTGAAGTGTCACATATAGTGTTCTAATAACTGGACCAGTGGTTGAACCGGTCAGATCACTGATTCTCGATTCAATCGGTTTGATTGCTTCAACTGCTAGACCAACAATAATTAAATAAATAATTAAAAATAAAAAAATTTATTAAATTGGTTCAACATGTTCAACTATTGGTATTTATCATACTTTTCGATTTTTATCGATTTTGAGCAATTTTTTATTCAATTGGTTTAACCAATTTGTTTGGATTGGTATATTAGTCAGTTGTCAGTCCGACCGACCAATCTAGTCATGTTTCAATAACACTGATCATATCATCAAATCTTGATGGAATCCAAGTTCAAAGCCAAAATGGATCTAGTAGACAAGTTCAAGTACCAAAGTGAACGAAAAAAAAGTACATGTACCAAAGTGGACCTAGTTGCCAAGTTCAGGGGCTAAAAATTATATTATTCCCTTTTAAGTTATGAAGATGTGTTTGAATACTAAATTGGTAGAATTTGTATATGTGGAGGGTTAATTTTGTTGAATTATTTATAATTAAGATGGATTAGATAGAATGTGTAAGCACTAAAGATTAAATGTGTTCTTAAAGCAATTAAAAAAAAAAGCCACACTATCATTTGTGCTAATGATTTCATGGAGGATGACCAAAACAAAATTGATTGAAAATAGTAGTGAAATTTTTTTATTTTTTTACAGTTTAATGACTAAAACAAAAACATGTGAATGGTTGAATGACTAATGGTGTAGTTTACCCTAAAATTTTTATATATATATAATTTTGATTCATGATAAAGATGTATTTGAGGACAAATTCGATAGAACTTGTAAATGTGGATGGTTAAAGTTTTTGAATTATTTAGAATTAGGGTCAGATTGATAGAATGTGTAAGTATTGAGGACTAAATGTGTATTATACCAACTAAAAAGATCACATATCATTTTCTCCCAAAATATAAAAGATAAAAAACTTAACTAACAAAATTGATAGTTTTTGTAGTTTAGTAACCAAAACATAAACACATTAAATAGTTGAGTGACTAATGGTTAGAGGTGATAATGGGCTGAATCAGGCTCAGGCTTAATGACGATATTAACAAACTTTATGATTATTTAAGCTCGGTCCAACTTAAAATATGGGCCTACAAATTTACCTTAGTCCACTAATATTTATAAATGGCAAAACCAAGCCTATTTTAGCTAGGGATGGCAAGACTAGAACTGCCTGATGAATTTCATACCGATCCACTTTGAATGGAGAGGATTTTTGAATGGAGAGGATTTTTTTTCTTTTGAAAAGTGGATGCGAGGCGAGGTGAATTTTTTCTTTTAGATAGTGGGTATGGAGTGGTTATGATAATTTCTTATCTCACCGCACCCAGTTCCACTATATGAAATTACCATTTTATCATTGTATATATAAATGGTAAACTACCAAAATAGTTACTTTTGTTTACCTCGTATTACATTTTAGTTACTTATGTTTGAAATGTTACGTTTTAGTCACTTATATTATCATGTTGTAACATTTTAGTTACTAAGTCATTAATTGCCATTAATGGTGTAATGATAATCTGATGTGGCACGTTAAATCATCATTTCAAACAAAAATTTTAGGTTAATTTATACAATTGGTCTCCATATTTTTTCGTTTTAAGCAATTTAATTTTTTCTTTTATGTTCTTTTAACTTTCCTTTTTTTTTCTTTGTTTTCCATTCTCTTTTGCTTTTTCCTCTGTTTTCCTCTCTTCTCCATTTATTTTAACGTAAATTTTCTATGTTTTCTATTTGTTAAAACTAATTGTTATACTTTTATTTTTTTGAATAATTTTTTCGAGTAAGGCGAGCTTGTGGACTAGTTTTAACAAATGGAAAATATAGAAAACTACGTTAAAAGAAATGAAGAAAGGAGGAAAATAGATGGAGAAGCAGAAGAGAATGAAAAAAAAAGAATAAAAAGTTAAAAGAACATAAAAGAAAAAAAATAAATTGCTTAAAATGAAAAAATATAGGGGCCAATTATTGAATTTAATCTAAAATTTTTGTTTGAAATGATGATTTAACGTGCCACGTTAGCTTATCGTTACAACGTTAAAAGCAATTAATGGCTAAGTGACTAAAATGTTACAACGCTACAACGTAAGTGACTAAAATGTAACATTTTAAACATAAGTGACTAAAATGTAACCTGAGTCAAACAAAAGTGACTATTTTAATAGTTTACCCTATATATAAATGATTAAAAAGGTGAAAATGTAATAACATAATATATAAAAAAATTTCATATATTTTATTTTTAAATATATTTTTTGAAAAATTATGTTTAAATATTTACTTGACTTTTAAAAAATTAAAAAATATTAAAGATAAATAACAAATTTTAAATTGAAGCGGAGTGCGGTAGGGTAGGGCAGGGATGAATGTATCCAACATACATGGAGATAGTAAAGTTTCTAAAATTATACATTCATAGTAGAGTAGGATGGGTGGTGGAACAAATTGTGCCAAGTGTGAAGAGGTAAGGGATGTAGTAATATTTGCCCCCACCTTGCTCTATTACCATTCCTAATTTTAGCCGTACTCATATTATTTTTAATTTTTTAAATTATAATATTTCATAAATTTAAATATTTTATTCATTTATTAATATATATAAACATCTAACATTTTGTTTAGTTGACGTGAATATCTTATTTAATTTACACTTACAAAATAAATTTAAAATACACATAAGATAAATAAATTTTAAAAATGCAAAATAAATAAATAATAAATTAATATTACCTAACATATTAATTTAAACTATTAATTATCTTAAATAAATTAAAGCTCTAATTATCCTAATTTAATTTAAATTATGATCTAAATTATGATCCTAATTTAACATGTATAAAATAATAAATTAGTAATTAGAACACAACAAAAACTAGAAATATGACAATCATGTAAAACCCAATATTATCTATCAAATTTGACAGGTCAAAACTAGAAATTAAATTATTATCTATTTTATTTCTAATGTTCACTCAAATATATAATCACATTCCAAATCAAATAAAGCTATTAATATCTACGAGATATTCACATATTTTAGAATTATGAATTGTTCGTGCATCGTACGCGTAACAAAACTAATTAATATATATAACTCTAGTCAGCCATCTTTATAACAACAATTCGCTATAATTATCAAATTTTTAATAAAATTCATTTTTTATGTTTTATTTTAATCATTTTTAATAATTTTTCACTTATAATAATAATAGCTATAGTTACGAACTACATTCTTTATTAAATTATTTTTCTATACAACATATTGTTGAAAATTTTAGTTATTTAATGCAAGCCTATTAGTTATAATTTATTAAAAAATTATCTTAATTAAAATATTAGTTCAATAAAATATTTAAATTTCACATGAAAAATCTATTTAAATAATCTTCAATGAGTGGAATTAAAAACATCAATTCAATAAACTATTAAGTTCCTTAATTAAATATTCTATTATGAATTTAGAACATAATAAATTTATAAATTGATTACTTGAATTTAATAACTCATGATAAATTAATTAATTTAATTTGATAATTCATACCAATTAATTGAATTTGTTAGATCTATAAATTTCATGATTAATCATGTGAAATAATGTAAAATAAAAAAATGCATAAAAAATATTAATTTTGTTGATTTGATTTCTATTCTCATTTTTAACACAACGCACACTTTTTTTTAAAAGGAAATTCATGATAAGAATTATATTGTAAGTTTGTACCTATTATCATGCTGATGTTTGAGAACCATCTCTTTATAAATAAAACCTTAACAGACAAGTGAGACTGATAAAGAGAGAGTTAACTATGTAAATATAATTTTATGTGTTATAAATTATATAATATATAAAAAAATACAATATAATATATTATAAAATTAAAAATCAATAAACTTAATCAAAATTTAAAAAAGAGTATTAATTTTTTTTTGTCCAAAATCCACCCCCGCCTGGTATAACAGATGGTGAGATTTGGACTGATAGTTGGATCCATTTAACTTAATTTTTAAGTAAAGAAGGAAAAAATTCAGGGCAAGAGTGGGCTATGGTTTAAAGTGTACGTGAGAGGGAAAGCGTGGCACGTGGGAGATTTCAAAAATCTAGGGTTTTGGGGCATTGACGGGCAGGAGAAAAGCCCCCCTGCCCGTTTTCCTCAGTGCTGTGTTTTCATCCCGCTTCCTTCCCATCATTCGAAATTGATTATATAAATACTCAAATCATCAAATCTATCTCTTCAATCCATAGCTCCCCCATTTCTTCGCCGATTCTCTCTCTCTCGCTCTCTTTTCAAATTTTTCCTCTCATTCTTTTTTATCTTTGGGTAACCACAAGCCAAAACACACACACACACACACACACACACACACACTACACTAGGAAGAGAGTTTTCGTGAGAGAGAGAAACCCTAAGTTATCTCTGCCGTTTCTGTTTTTGTGATTTTGAAATCCCCTGCTTGGAGACTCATTTCAGGTTTCAATCTTTGCTTCAACTTTGTCTTTGCCTTTTCATCTCTGTTTTAGTATCTGATCTATGCTTCTTTACATGTATTTCAGTGGGTTTTTCTTAGGGTTTTTGGTTCAGCTTTAGAAATCACTGTTTCGTTCCGTCTTTCAAATCTATGGATCTCGGTCTGGTTTTTCTTTTTGTCTGTTTATCGTCTACTATATGTTGTTCTTTATTTTTGGATTGTTTGTTTCCCTCTTTTTAAGATTATAGTTTTTGTGTTATGGTATGTTTCTTTTAAATCTTTGCTTAGCAGAATACTGTTTGATTTATGTGATTGTGCAAACGGAAATTGAAGGACTTTTTGGTTTATAAAAAAAGACCCTTGAAAGTCTAATTTGTAATGTTTTTATTTCGTCTTATACCTTGAACTTCGAAAGCCAATAATAGAACAACACCATTTCAAGGGGGATAATGATTGGGGAATTACCTTTGGACACAAAAAGTTACTGCATGTACTCGAAAGCTGAATATTCTTATTAAGTATAGGGATTTAATTGCGTTTTAGGGGAAAGCATGGTTTCACTGTTAAAGCGAGTTGTCACTGTTAGTCCTGCCTATCAACTGCAGTGGTGCTCGACTCTATGTTTAACTTAGTAAATGCTGGTCTATATTTGTTGGATAACTTGTACTGATCTATATTTGCTGGACAACTTGTGTGGTTTGGTAAGCTTATTCCATCAATATCTTCTCCAAGGGTCCCATCATGCTCAGAGCCTTTTGTGACCTTTTGACCTTGTTCGATTATAACCTGCTACAATCTCTATTAATAGATTTGTATCCTTGTCACCAATGCTGATTAGTGTTTTATGTTTATCAATTGCAGTGTAGTTAAAATGGCCATGGAGATCACTCAGTTTCTGCTGGCTGCCCAATCGGCAGATGCAAAAGTTCGGACAGAGGCAGAGGCTAGACTTAGGCAGTTCCAGGAGCAGAACATGCCTGTTTTCCTTCTTTCATTGTCAGTTGAGCTTTCAAATGATGACAAACCTGTTGAGTCCCGTAGATTGGCTGGTATTGTGCTTAAGAATTCATTAGATGCCAAAGATGCTATTAGGAAGGAACAACTTGTTCAACAATGGATGGCAATCGACATTTCTATTAAGTCTCAAATCAAAGACTCTCTGTTGAGGACCCTTGGTTCATCTGTACCTGAGGCAAGGCACACTGCTGCTCAAGTTATTGCGAAAATCGCTTCAATTGAGATTCCTCGGAAGCAGTGGCCTGAACTCATTGGGTCATTGCTGAACAATATGACCCAGCAAGACAAGCCTGCAGCCTTGAAACAAGCAACCTTGGAAGCACTGGGGTATGTTTGTGAAGAAATATCTCATCAGGACCTTGTGCAAGATGAAGTCAATGCTGTTCTCACTGCTGTTGTTCAAGGGATGAACCTAGCTGAACATGGTCCCGAAGTTCGGCTTGCAGCAACCAAGGCTCTGTATAATGCTTTAGAGTTTGCACAGACCAACTTTGAGAATGAGATGGAGCGGAATTACATCATGAAGGTTGTATGTGACACTGCCATGTCCAAAGAGGTGGAAATCAGGCAGGCTGCTTTTGAGTGTCTTGTTGCAATAGCGTCAGCATATTATGAGGTGCTTGAGCCTTACATGCAAACCCTATTTCAGCTTACATCAAATGCTGTAAAGGGCGATGAAGAGACTGTTGCTCTCCAAGCTATTGAGTTTTGGAGCTCTATCTGTGATGAAGAGATTGAACTTCAGGAGTTTGAGAGTCCTGAAAGTGGTGATTCTGGACCTCCGCATTCGGGTTTCATTGAGAAGGCTTTACCGTCTCTTGTTCCTTTGTTGTTGGAAACTTTACTGAAGCAGGAAGAGGATCAAGATCAGGATGATACAATCTGGAATATATCTATGGCTGGTGGGACTTGTCTGGGTCTTGTTGCCAGAACGGTTGGAGATGCTATAGTGCCTCTTGTAATGCCATTTGTGGAATCTAACATTTTGAAGCAAGATTGGCGTTGTAGAGAGGCAGCGACTTATGCATTTGGATCTATCCTTGAAGGTCCAACTGTTGAGAAGCTCTCCCCTTTGGTACAGGCGGGTCTGGACTTTTTGCTTAATACTATGAAGGATGGGAACAACCATGTGAAGGACACAACTGCTTGGACTCTTAGTCGCATTTTTGAGTTGCTGCACAGTCCAGCTAGCGGATTTTCTATCATTTCCCCTGAGAATCTCAAACGAGTTGTGGGTGTGTTGTTAGAGAGCATTAAAGATGCTCCCAATGTAGCTGAGAAAGTTTGTGGGGCAATCTATTACCTTGTCCAAGGCTATGACGATGCAGGGCCTAGTGCCTCTCTTTTGTCACCATATCTCACTGACATAATTAGTTGTCTGATTTCAACTGCTGATCGGACAGATGGGGGTGACTCCAAGCTTAGGTCTTCTGCTTATGAAACCTTGAATGAAGTTGTGAGATGTTCTAACATTGCTGAAACATCTTCCGTTATAGCACAGCTACTACCAGTCATCATGAATAAGTTGGGCCAGACTATGGATATTCAGATTGTGTCATCAGATGACAGGGAAAAGCAAGGGGACTTGCAAGCCTCTCTTTGTGGTGTTTTGCAGGTTATCATCCAGAAACTTAGCAGCACAGATGAAACCAAAACAATCATACTTCAGGCGGCTGATCAGATCATGCTTCTGTTCCTCAAGGTGTTTGGCTGCCGTAGCTCTACTGTTCACGAGGAAGCAATGCTTGCAATAGGTGCTCTTGCCTATGCCACTGGATCTCAGTTTGAGAAGTACATGCCTGAGTTCTATAAGTATCTTGAGATGGGACTGCAGAATTTTGAGGAATACCAGGTTTGTGGAATCACAGTTGGGGTTGTTGGTGATATCTGCCGTGCCTTGGATGACAAGGTCTTACCTTATTGTGATGGCATCATGGGTCTTCTTTTAAAGGATCTTGCTAGTTCAGAACTTCACCGGTCTGTAAAGCCTCCTATATTCTCTTGCTTTGGGGACATTGCTCTTGCAATAGGAGAGCACTTTGAGAAGTATGTCCCGTATGCTTTGCCCATGATGCAGGGAGCAGCTGAAATCTGTGCCAAGATGGAAACAGCTGATGAGGAGATGGTGGATTATGGCAACCAGCTCCGACGAAGTATTTTTGAAGCTTATTCGGGTATCCTCCAAGGTTTTAAGACCGTGAAGCCTGATGTGATGTTGCCCTATGCCCAACATCTTTTGAAGTTTATAGAATTGGTCTCTAGAGACAATCAAAGGTAGTTCTATATTCTTTATTTCCTCTTTGGTGCACTGATGCTTAGCCTTTGGGATCATCTGTAGTTAAAATATGTTTCCATGTTTGCAGGGATGAAAGTGTGACAAAAGCTGCGGTTGCTGTTATGGGTGATCTTGCAGATGCTCTTGGATCCAACATAAAGCTTTTGCTTAAAGACTGCTTGTTTTACGATGAATTTCTATGTGAATGTCTCCGATCTGATGATGAGCAGCTGAAGGAGACTGCAGGTTGGACCCAGGGTATGATTCAACGCGTCATGGTTTTATGAGCTTGAAATTTAGGGCTGAAGGTAAAAGTTGATATCTTGGTCTGTCCTTTTTGCTTGCTATAAAGCTGCTGTCCATCTAGTTCTGGTAAAGGTTTTTCGTAAGGGTCGGGAACCGAAAGTGGTTTACTACATGTAGCTGTGCATTTATTATTTGCAGATTCGGGTTTTGAATTTATCAGGGTTTTCTTAATCCTCATGTGATTGGGTAGAGAAAGTTTAAGTGCTGGCATTGTTCGAGGCCTTTATGTGAAGGTGGTCCAAAAAAAACTTGTGAAACAGTTTTTTTTTTTTAATTATCTAAATGCATCCTCTAAATCGGTTGTTTGTCGAGTTAATTTCTCTCCCTGATTGCATTGGTTTAATTTCTCATTGAATTGAACAAACTGGATTTTCGTGTGGTTCTGTAAAAAGGATGTATACATACATGAATGATCATCTTAAATAATAATAATTTAGAGCTTGCATGTATGTACAATGCAACTAATTATAACTATTGAAACATGCATCACTGTAAGTCTAGCAAATCATTTTCCTAATTGAAACAACAAATTTTTAACTTTTTCAAAATTTTTAAATTCAATTCTAAATCAGTCTGATAGTATTTTTCATTAAAATGTAGATGATAATAATTTAAATTTAAAAAAAAAAAATCTTTTTCCGGAATTTATGGCAGATATGATTGCTTAACGACAAATACAATGTATCACAACAATATTTAAATACGTAAGGATGAAGTTACCTACAACTCTGCTAACTTTTCTCTTTGAATGATATTATTACATTTACTCATTTTAATAGATTTCCAAATAATTTGGATTTTTTTTTCTCTTTTTTATTAATTAAACATTTTAATATTGGGGGCGTGGTGTGTCCAGGAAAATGTAAACTAAAGCCACTAATGGTGTGCAAGTGCAACCATAATTATCTCTTGCATAACATAATTAATTAAGCTAAATTATTCATATATGTTGTTGTTTTTTTTAATAGGTCAAATATGTCGTTATTTTTTTTAAGACTTAGAGAAATAGATTGATTTTAAATAAAGTTTTGAAAACATATTTAACAAGATAAATTTTTACTAACATATTAAGGAAAACATGTTCAATTGGACACGTCTTTTTTTAAAATTTCAAAAAACACTTTCAGCTGAGTGTGTTTTAATACTCTCTCTTCAAACTTAATCTATTTCCTTAAATCTTAAAAAAAAAGAAAAAGAAAAAAACCTATTTAACCAGTATATATATATATATATATATATATCCACAATTTATCCATAAAAAAGAACACTTGACCACTGATCCAACTTTCTTAAGTAATTTAGCTTAAAGCGACCTGGTCAGTGGTAAGCTAATTTGATCTGCTTCATCTTCTTTATATTATAATATTATACGATGATGATCACAAGGAAATTGATTATCCAGTGGTTATCTTCCTGATTTTGCGAAACCAATTTACCATGAAAAGGAATGTAAAATTCACCCACTAATTCTCCTCATTAGAAAATACATAAAATATGGATTAAATAAAATTTTCCAAGAAATAGCACCTCTAAAAACCTGCCAAGCAAGGAAGAAGACCCAACAGGGAACCTTGATGGAATAATATATCTTTTAAAGATTTGATTGCAAATTCTTTTCTTTAATCCTGATATTATTTTATTCATTTGCCAAATTGTTCCTACATGTTTATCTCCTACTTTATATATACATATGCCAAAATTCAAAGCAAAACAAATTTTGCTCTTAACATCACAAAGATGATGCAATCACAAGACTTTACCCCTTCATGGCCATTGGTGAATTCAACTATAGATCAATTAGAACCCTATGGTTTTAATATGGCTGTCCATTTTGATGCTGCTTCTTCATTCCATACCAGTGTGGATTCCTTCTTCTCCAATGAAATTTTACCATTTTCACCCTATGATTTTGATGACGATCTGCTTCGGGTCACAGTACCATGGGAGGATATTTCAGCACCCTTGGCAGGGCTTGATTCTATGTTGACTGATGGGGTTGAAGAAAGTTTTCCTTTGTCCTCTCAAAGGCAAGATGTATGGAGTCCTTGTTCATCTATAAGATCCAGCGAGGCCTCGACCGATACGATGCAATCGCCACTTACTATGCCAGTCCTAGGAGGAGAAGCCATGGCAATTGATAATCAGTTGCCCTTATTTCATCTGCTCAAGGCTCATGGAGACGCTACAGAGAAGAACCAGACAGACCTTGCAGAGGTAATCTTAAGGTGTGTGAGTGAGAAAGGTAATCCAGTTGGTGAAACTTTGGAACGGATTGCATTCAATTTATCACAAGATATTCAAAACCAAAACAATTATTATCTAATGCAAGAGTCTAGCAAGAACTTTGAGGTTGCCTTCAGGACTTTCTACCAGATATTCCCATATGGAAGGTTTGCTCATTTTGCTGCTACCTCGGCAATCCTCGAAGCCATACCCAACGATGCAGAGCAGCTACACATCGTTGATTTTGACCTTGGTGTCGGGATCCAATGGCCTTCATTGATTGAGGCCATAGCAGGAAATTGGCAACATAAGACATTGAGACTGACTTCAATAAAATTGGGAAATGATCACTCTCCATGGAGGTTTCAACACACAAGAAGGCTACTTTGTGACCATGCTAGGTCCTTTGGCCTAAACTTTAAAGTTGAAGAAATCGGAATACATGATTTGGTGAATGAGTTCATGGCAATAAAGAAACAAGGTGGTGGTACTAAAGAATGGTTGGCATTCAATTGCATGGTGGGACTCCCACACATGGGCAAAAACAAGAGCAGGAAGCTTGTAAATGAGTTCCTAGGCATAGCTAAACAATTATTGACAAGTTGTGGTGACAATACAAGAACAACAAAAAGGGGAATTATAACGCTTGGTGAAGGAGATGCTTGTGAGAAACTTAAAGATGGTACAGGCTCAAGTTTTGGGGCATATTTTAATGCGCAATTGATGCACTACCAAGCTACTATGGAATCAATGGAATCCAACATGGCAAAGCACCTGGTCCAAGCAAGACTGGCAATGGAGTGTTTGTTTGTAGGGCCTAATATCTGTGCACAAGCTTGGTTCCAAAAATGGAAGGAGATGAATGAAACATGCTATTTCCAGGCAGGGACGACATTGGAAGGATTGAAGGTAAGCAGAGGTAGAGTAATGGAAGCTAAAGAAATGGTGAAAGAAAGGGAAAATTCTTATGAGGTGAGTATTGGAGGGGATTCTGGAAATGAGTTAACCTTGGACTGGAGAGGAATTACACTGGTCAAAGTTTCCTCCTGGAGAAATTAAAGCTAATTCTTCTTTTTAGTACTTCGATGTAAATTACGAAGACTAGAAGGATTGTTTATGCAAAAATTGTATAATTAGCGAAAACAGTAGAACAAATTTCATTTCCATATTTTGTTGCTTGATTTGTTTTAGTGAAATTTACAAACCCCATTTAACTCTCCATATTTATTTATTTTTTTCAATTTAATCCTAATTTTTTAATTAAATTTGGTATTAATCTTTTAAAAAGAATCAAATATTTTTTAATAAAAATGTTGACTAAATTATTAATATTTTAATAATGTTGGTGTGGTAACTTGCATGACACTCTACATCTATTTCATGCTGATATGTCACTATTTATCTTATATGTCAAGTTAATAATAATTTAAAATTAAAAAAAATTCAAAAATTAAAAAAAAATATAAAATTATTCATAAAGATTCAAAAAAAATTAGCATGAAGTATACACGAATTACCATACAAGCTATCATGTTTAAAATTTAATGTCATGTTAATAATAATTTAAAATTAAAAAAAAATTTAAAAATTCAAAATTAAAAATTAAAAAAAATATATAAAATTATTCCTAAAGATTCAAAAAAAAATAGCATGAAGTATACATGAATTATTCAAAAAAAATTACCATACAAGCTATCATGTTTAAAATTTAATGTCTTAATATTTGATTATTTTTAAAAGATTGAGAGCCAAATTAACTAAAAATGAAGAATAATGCTCAAATTAACAAAAGATGCAAACGTTAAAGGATTAAATTTGTCATTACACCATAAGTCGATTAATAATAAAAATATTTCGTCGACAGCAGGATTCGAACCTGCGCAGGCAATGCCCAACAGATTTCGAGTCTGTCTCCTTAACCACTCGGACATATCGACACTTCTGGTTTTTTAAAGAATATATTTTAAAAATAATCTTTTTCACTCTTGGCTCAAATTTGAAGAAAGGAGTACCAAAAACCTAGAGAGCGGAGGGATTCTTGAAGACGATAGACATAGAGTAGCTGATAAATATACGCAACAGTGACATCTGTAGCATCCTGGGAGTTTCCAGTCAACTGTATTTTTTGTGGAACTAGGTATCTTTTTGCTTTTTTAATTCCAAAAAATTGAGTGGTGATGGCTATGGATTATGAAGCTTACCTTTCCAAAGTAATGTTTTCCCTGAGTTCATGCCCAATGAATGAAACCGTTCAACGTTTAACATCCGAAAATGGGTAGTTAAGATGATAGCATTATTTATAAGGATTCTCCTTGATTCAAGTTTGTGATTACATATAGTGGATAGAGTCTTGAAATATAAAGGTGGTAGACAAGTTTGAATTTGACCCACCAAAGCTGACATCTTTTGATGCTTGTGATGGTAATAATTCCCAATAGTCATGACACATGCTTCCTCTCAGTTGAGATATCTAACCAAAATTTATGTAATATTATGTGTTTCTCATGCTTCCATCAAGCATTATGAGTGATACATGATTTGATGGTTGTGTTGGCTTTTTTTTGTTGATAATGAATCAAATTTCTTTTTGTTAAAATGCCTAAATTTGTTGGCTAACCTGGAACATGCATATGAGATTTATTTATAAAATCTCCTTTGCAAGCTTGGTAAGATTATCAATTAAGAGGACCCTAATTACTTACTCTTTGTTCCAAGTGCAGAATGGAAATTGCATCACAAGTAAATCATAATAACAGGATAGTTGGCCAATTATAACGATCCAACTTCATTCTTACATAAAATGATGTAAAAAGTGGTCCATCATAGTACAGTATAAACTCATGTTGTTGCTTCTATGTTCCTCCACTGCAACAATAAAGTCTCTGCCGAATTTGGGATCTTCTTTCTACATAGCAGACTGGAGACCTTGAAAATTTCTCTTCAGTAACTTTTAGAGAATTTGACAAGCAGGCCCTCACCAAATCTTTGTCTTTGTAAGCATTGCAGACATAGGTTATAAAATCTTCATATTTCTGCACCCCCAAGTTTTTAGAGGGTTAGAGAAAGAAACAAAGGTGCAGGTGATGATGAATAGAGAGAGAGGAGGGACTAACATCATAGAGAGGTTGATTGTTCACTGTCACCCAGGGGACATATAAATGTTTTGGATTGAGATGATCAGTTTCAGTAGCATACTGCAGTAAAAGCTGCATTTACATTCAATTTGCATTTCTTGTTACCGATGTATGTTTGAAAAAAAACCTACCCCGTCACATTAAATTAAACTCAACTACCTGCATGTGCATTTTGCTTGAAAAATGTAAGGTGCTATTAAATGTAAAACTACAGAAAACTGTCGTGTAATTGATGAATTTATATCTAATTGATTATGAACATCAAGTTTCATGTTGAAGAAGCTTGCCTTTCTTCCATATCCACTGTCATAGCAGTCCTTGATGAGTTTCTGATCCATACCGGATCTAGCAGAGCAGGCTTTCCACACTGCTTCCATACCGTCAAGTGCTGATTATCCTTGATGGGAAGGCCTTGATTTTCAATACAGTAGATAAAGTTGAAATGCTTTCTCTGTGGTATTAAATACAGAGTTAAATGAGTAAAGGATCCACCTACTTCTCTGTGGTAACCGAGTTCATTTATTTTTAAAACTTAAGAAAATTTTGCTCTAATTTCTGATCATTTTAAGGAATCTACTTGCTTCCTTGTGCTAAAAGGAAGGGTTTTCAGGGACGAGAACGGTGACTTACCGGATCAGGCCAGATGCTGATGGCGCAGGCATGTATAGTGTTGAGGTAACATTCATCTTCACCGTGCTTGATTTACAAAAAAGAAAAATAAAAAAAGGTGTTAAAATTACAAAGCAATGAAACTTCTGATTAGATGTTATGGAAGTAGTAGATCTCAACCTGGAAAATGATGGTCTTGTTAGGTTTTACATATTGAGCATTGCCCCATGGAACTAGCCTGAGATTGATAATATTGAGAAGATCAGTGTTGAAGACCTTCACAAGTTGACTTACAATGAAACTCCGGCAATATGGACATAGAGACTCATAATATAGAGACAAATGAACCTTCTTTGGTTTGATATGAGATTGAGCTTTGGTGACATTGTTATCTGGAGAGGAATGAGATTGATAGATGAAAATGAAGTTTACAAGGAGAAGAAGGTAGAGTAACTTAGAAAATGACATTTTCTAGGGTCATAATAAGCTCTCAAACATTTACATATATAGTTGCTTATGAATGATATATCTATGCCCCACAATTGCTTTATTTTGTATTAATAGCAATGGCTATGGTCCCCCTATTTAATCTTTAGTATCTATCTTCATACAGCCATAAACCAAGGTTTCTGTTGTGACAATTTGCACAGGCTTTGCCTGGAAGCAGCCATATTTTCAAGTAAAACTTATTCAAACAAAACAACCAAAAGGATGTTGATCTTTCATTCATAGAATAGAAGACACCGTAAACATATCACCTGTAACATGTCATATATGTAAAAGATATCAACGATAATGATAACTAGAGGCTGGTTTTATTACATGTAGTTGGTGAATTGTGAAGCAGCTGTAATGGACAAAGCACAAGTTCTGGCCTCTTTCAAGGTTCTATCCCAAATTTGCAATTTCACTAGCATAGCATCCTGGATGTATTCTGTTTGCCATCTTATCATGGGTTGAGCTGACACTGGTTGCTTGTGTTTTGCATGCTTCTGGTTTATCGGCACCTTTATAAGCTTCACAGACATATTTCACAAAATTTTCAAAGTCCTGCACCATGATATAAAATTATTGAAGTTACTTGTCCACAAATATGTTACTTCACAATCACACAAAGAGACAGAAACTCACATCTTTGAGTGGCTGATTATCCACCACCACCCATGGCACATACTCATGGGGTGGCTTTAGCTTTGCAGTCTCATTAGCATATTGTAGCAGAAGCTTAAGTCCATATCCAGAAGTATAGCATTTGTTGATTCTGTGAGCACTCATTCCCAGCTTTTCACTGCATTGTTTCCACATTGCTGCTCTGTTCTTAACCAGCCGTTTCTTTGAGCTTTGTTGCTCCGTGCAGCGAATAAAATCAAAGTGCTTTTTCTGCAACACAATACACTAATTGAACACAAAGATGAATCCGAATCTGAATCCAAATCCAAATAGGCTAATATAGTTTACCACATCAGGCCAGTAGTAGATGACACAGCTATGTATAGTATTTAAGTAGCATTCATCTTCTCCATGCTGCACATTGTTGCAAGGCATAAACATGAAAAATATACATTAATCAAGAAAATATACATTCAAATGAAGAATGGAATTCGAACCTGGCAATGGGGTTCATCGCCAAGAATGTCAGCATTGCCCCAAGGGACTAATTTTAGATTGACAATGGTATACAGATCACTGAGGAAGACCTTTACAAGGTCATTTGTGATAAAGTCGGCACAATATGGGCATAAAGTTTCATAGTACAGAGCCAAAGTGACCTTATCGCTTGTATTGGTAGGAGGCAATATATTAACATTACCATTAGCTAAAGAGGAATGAGTTGGAGAAATAAACATGAATGGCAGAGCAACCAGAATAAAGAAGATAAATTGTTGAAGATAACCCATTTTTTAAAGAGCTTTTGTACAATGCTGAACCTCCATTATGGAAGGGCTTTTATAGCTGAGAATTGGGGATGATATGACTAACTATAGTGCTTCTTTCACTTTCAATAAACCACGTAACAAGTGGATCCTGTTTATAGGTAGTTGATAGAGACAATCAACATTGTTTATGTATCTAATACAAGTTTGAATCACATGCAGTAGGTTGCGTGTTGATGACAAGTATGATTCAAAAGCAAATATTTTTGTCAATTTATCAATTATTTTTGAAGTTAAATTTAGTCATTAACTTTTAAAAAATAATTCAAATTGTTTTTCTTTAACATAAATGCCGGCTAAAATATTAATTTTCAAGGGCATTGGCATGATATCTCGTGTAGTAATTCATTTGTATTTTAAATTGATTGACACTATTTATCTTATATGTCACGTCAATAAATAATTTAAAAATAATGAAAGTATAAAAATTCAAAACTCAAATAAAATTATAAAAAAATTCATAAAAATTCAACAAAAAAAGCATGAAGTACACATGTATTACCACATTGAAAATTTAACATTTTAGTTGGTATTTTCATTAAAAAAAATCAATTTGACTCTTTTTAAAATGTTGAGAGCAAAATTTAACTAAAAAAAAAAGAACAAGAAACAAAATAGGTAAACATTAAAAGCTAAAATTGACATCATATCTTAACCAATTTATATATATTTCTTTTACATTATGCTTAGAGGAGAAAATGAATTGATTTGTTTTTATAAATACCATTATTTTTCTTAAAAATCTTGTGTCTAGCAAAATGGATACGGGAATATAATCTCCAAAATTTCTTCAAATATATAGAAATTTAAAAAAAAAAATCTAATCATACCAATTTTGAATACATATCCATATTCACACCCACACCTAAATCCGAATAACACATCACTAAGCACAACTCAAAAAGGTATTATTAAGATAGGCTATTTGAACTTACCTGCGATGACCTCAATGCTGATATCTTTACTCAAAAAAATGCTTCGAGTCTCAAATTTGTAAGGTGGAATTGGTTAAGTGCAGTTTTCAAACATGAAAAGCAAATCCATATTTGTTAAATTGTGATTCTATTGGCAAATTCCCTTGAATAATAAGATTCTTTCATTTTTTCTCAGTAAGTTTAAATTGTTGAAACTCCTGAATTGGATGATGCTACTTGCCTACTCAAGTCATTATACATATGTAGTAGTCTTGAGCCTACAATTTGTACGTGATCAAAGAAAATATTAACCTAAATGATGCAATTATTGGTGGAGAGAAAAATTGAAGATGGTGTTCACATGTGATGCTAGCAGTATTTGAGTAATACCACCAGCCATGGAGTATAATGGTATGGGGTGAGCATTGCTATATGCCAACTCAAGTTTACCATGCCGATTATGTTTTAATTTGATTGGTATGAGCATTATTGTCAATGAAAAAGGATGTGGGTTCAGGTGCACCTCCTATTTATGGGTTGAGAAGGGGCTTTGAGTAATTCTAGGCATTGTCTCAAAAGAACAAATATAATTATTTACTTGGAATGCAAATCAATCCGATAATTGAGAGTGGAACTATGAAATTTTGGTTATAAAATATAAAAATTTAAATATAATTCATGTAATATCCCGAAATAGGGCCTAAATGGAATAGTGGTTGCGAAACCACAAATCCGAGGTAAAAAAAATTATTTTATTATTATTTTGAGGTTCATGGTATGATTGCATGATTGTGTGAAAATTTCGTGATGAAATTCTATCCATAAAGTGCTTAAGTTGAGGTTAGGGACTAAATCGAATAATTTGCAAAACTTGCATTCTAGAAGTTTTTAGTATGAAATTACTTTGGAATATTAATTAGAAGGGTTTAAATAAAAATTTGACCAATTTTAAGTTCATGGACAAAAATTAGGACATGGAAGGAATTTTTGAAAGTTTAGTAAGGAGGGGTAATTTGGTCATTTGGATATTAAATGAATTAAAAAGGGAAAAATAACACAAAAATGGTCATCTTCTCAATTAGTTTCTGCCGATTTTTGCTCTCCTCCATAGCTGGAGTTTCTTCAACTTTCAAGCTTCATAGTAAGTTATTCCAAGCCCCGTTTTTAATGATCTTTATGTTTTTGGAGTCCCGGTAACTTGATTAAGCTTATTCTAGCAATAATTCAACCTAGGGTTCATATTTGGAAAAATACCCATGGCTGAAATTTGTGTATTTTGGTGTTTTATGATAGAATATGAGGTTTTAAATTATGTTAAACAACTTATGCTACTCGGTTTTAAGTGAAAACGAGTAAAAGGGCTTAAATTGGAAAAAAATACCAATAGTCATAAGTATATGTTAGAGTGTGATTTTGATATTGCCATAGAAGGGAAAAATGATCAGCATGTCATAAAACATAAGAAAATAGGATGAAGTTTAATTTACGAGCCTTGGGGCAAAAGTGCAAATATGTGAAAGTTTAGGGGTAAAAATATAATTTTACCAAAGTTTGGGTCAAGGACTGTTTTAATAAATTTGAATATTAAATAAGTTAAAATTGCTATTATAGATCAAGAAGAACGAAATTCGGGAGTAGATCGGGGAAAAGAAAAAGTAAATGATTAAATTGTAAAGTTTAGTCACATTTTGTATCAAGGTAAGTTACAGTAAATAAATGCAATATTCTTTTATTTTACATTATTATTGTCAATTTCCAGCATTTATATATTTATGTTATGAAAATATTTAAATTCGAATTTAAGGTGAAGTGACAGAGGAAAAGTGTTAGAAAGCCCCGGTTGAACCCTAGGAATGTTAGGATATTAGGGTTGACAGGACAGAACAGAAATGAGCCATGTAAGTCCATATTAGAAATATGGCTTTGGAGACAGGATTGAGCCATGTAAGTCCATATTATATATGGCATTGGAGACATGAATAATTCATGTAAGTCCATGTCAAAGACATGACATTGGCAGGATATTGATAGACAGGAACGACCCTAGTATCCTTAGTATTCCGAGTGGTTCAACGGGTCAGGATACTAGTTAAATTACAGTGAATTAACAGCAAAGGAAAAGTAGATTATACTTATGAAAAAGGAAAGGTCAGGTAAGAATGAAGGTAAGGGAATAAAGAAGAAGATAGAAATTGAGAAGTAAAGAAATTTATGATGTTAGATGATATTATGCATAATTATCCATTATGTTGAATGTTGTGATTTATTTGCTTGTAAGCTTACTAAGCCTAGTGCTTAATCTCTTTATTTTCTTCTTCTTATAGTACTTATCTAGTCACCCGGGGATCGAAGGAAACGTCGGAGGCTGATCACACTATCAAAGAAATAACTCGGTATAATTAGACGTTTTGTTTTGGGTATGGCATGTATAGAAACTTAGCTACTTTTGGTATAATATGAACAATGAATGATGTGTAAATACTTGCTAGTGATTAGCTAATAAAATAGCCGATGATATACATGTTTAATAATATGTATGATTGAATGGTGATTATCACATGAAAATTATGAAAAATGTGAAAGTAACCTAAAAACAGATTCAAGTAACAGAAATGACGTAAATTTGAAAAATCACTAAAAATTGTATAAACATAGTTTGAAGATGAATAATATACGAAATTAAAGCTTATTATGTATATTTCTTATGGAATAAGCAAAACAGGTAAAGGTATTATATTTTATGAGATATCTGAATTTTAGTGAAACAGGGTCAGAGCAATTTCTGGATCCCCTGTTTCAACTTTGGAAATTCACCATAAATTGTAAAAAACTAATTAGAAGGTTTAATTTATATGGTTAGAATCCTTGTTGAATCTAGTTTTAATAGAAACAAACGGTTTAATCATATGAATTTTTAAAGGAAGAAACATGGTTCGTAGTAAGAAGAGGTCAGTGCAGTCGAGTTTTGAAACAGTGGAAACTTTAACTAATAAACTGTACTAATTGGCCAAGTCAAAAATTCTAGAAAAAAATTAGTAGATAGATATATGAGTCTAGTTTCAGGAAAAATTTACGGAGCTTAATTTTGAGTTTTGAAACTCAAGAAATGAATTTTTAAGAAACCATGACGCAGAAAAACAGTTTATTTCGAAAATTAAAATAAGTGGTTTAGAGTTGTTTAAAAGGTAAGATAAGTTTAGTAACACCTCAAGCTTGACTCCGGTGACGGTTTCGGGCGTGGGGGTTCTGATACCAATAAATGTAACACCCCCACGCCCGAAACCGTCACCGGAGTCAGGTTTGAGGTGTTACTAAACTTATCTTACCTTTTAAACAACTCTAAAACACTTATTTTAATTTTCGAAATAAACTGTTTTTCTGCATCATGGTTTCTTAAAAATTTATTTCTTGAGTTTCAAAACTCAAAATTAAGCTCTGTAAATTTTTCCTGAAACTAGACTCATATATCTATCTACTAATTTTTTTCTAGAATTTTTGACTTGGCCAATTAGTACAGTTTATTAGTTAAAGTTTCCACTGTTTCAAAACTCGACTGCACTGACTTCTTCTTACTACGAACCATGTTTCTTCCTTTAAAAAATTCATATGATTAAACCGTTTGTTTCTATTAAAACTAGATTCAACAAGGATTCTAACCATATAAATTAAACATTCTAATTAGTTTTTTACAATTTATGGTGAATTTCCAAAGTTGAAACAGGGGATCCAGAAATTGCTCTGACCCTGTTTCACTAAAATTCAGATATCTCATAAAATATAATACCTTTACCTGTTTTGCTTATTCCATAAGAAAATATACATAATAAGCTTTAATTTCATATATTATTCATCTTCAAACTATGTTTCTACAATTTTTAGTGATTTTTCAAATTTACGTCATTTCTGTTACTTGAATCTGTTTTTAGGTTACTTTCACATTTTTCATAATTTTCATGTGATAATCACCATTCAATCATACATATTATTAAACATGTATATCATCGGCTATTTTATTAGCTAATCACTAGCAAGTATTTACACATCATTCGTTGTTCATATTATACCAAAAGTAGCTAAGTTTCTATACATGCCATACCCAAAACAAAACGTCTAATTATACCGAGTTATTTCTTTGATAGTGTGATCAGCCTCCGACGTTTTCTTCGATCCCCGGGTGACTAGATAATTACTATAAGAAGAAGAAAATAAAGAGATTAAGCACTAGGCTTAGTAAGCTTACAAGCAAATAAATCACAACATTCAACATAATGGATAATTATGCATAATATCATCTAACATCATAAATTTCTTTACTTCTCAATTTCTATCTTCTTCTTTATTCCCTTACCTTCATTCTTACCTGACCTTTCCTTTTTCATAAGTATAATCTACTTTTCCTTTGCTGTTAATTCACTGTAATTTAACTCGTATCCTGACCCGTTGAACCACTCGGAATACTAAGGATACTAGGGTCGTTCCTGTCTATCAATATCCTGCCAATGCCATGTCTTTGACATGGACTTACATGAATTATTCATGTCTCCAATGCCATATATAATATGGACTTACATGGCTCAATCCTGTCTCCAAAGCCATATTTCTAATATGGACTTACATGGCTCATTTCTGTTCTGTCCTGTCAACCCTAATATCCTAACATTCCTAGGGTTCAACCGGGGCTTTCTAACACTTTTCCTCTGTCACTTCACCTTAAATTCGACTTTAAATATTTTCATAACATAAATATATAAATGCTGGAAATTGACAATAATAATGTAAAATAAAAGAATATTGTATTTATTTACTATAACTTACCTTGATACAAAATGTGACTAAACTTTACAATTTAGTCCTTTACTTTTTCTTTTCCCCGATCTACTCCTGAATTTCGTTCTTCTTGATCTATAATAGCAATTTTAACTTATTTAATATTCACATTTATTAAAACAGTCCTTGACCCAAACTTTGGTAAAATTATATTTTCACCCCTAAACTTTCACATATTTGTACTTTTGCCCCAATGCTCGTAAATTAAACTTCATCTTATTTTCTTATGTTTTATGACATGCTGATCATTTTTCCCTTCCATGGCAATATCAAAATCACACTCTAACATATACTTATGACTATTGGTATTTTTTCCAATTTAAGCCATTTTACTCGTTTTCACTTAAAACCGAGTAGCATAAGTTGTTTAACATAATTTAAAACCTCATATTCTATCATAAAACACCAAAATACACAAATTTCAGCCATGGGTATTTTCCAAATATGAACCCTAGGTTGAATTATTGCTAGAATAAGCTTAATCAAGTTACCGGGACTCCAAAAACGTAAAGATCATTAAAAACGGGGCTTGGAATCACTTACTATGAAGCTTGAAAGTTGAAGAAACCCCAGCTATGGAGGAGAGCAAAAATCGGCAGAAACTAATTGAGAAGATGACCATTTTTGTGTTATTTTTCTCTTTTTAATTCATTTAATATCCAAATGACCAAATTACCCCTCCTTACTAAACTTTCAAAAATTCCTTCCATGTCCTAATTTTTGTCCATGAACTTAAAATTGGTCAAATTTTTATTTAAACCCTCCTAATTAATATTCCAAAGTAATTTTATACTAAAAACTTCTAGAATGCAAGTTTTGCAAATTATTCGATTTAGTCCCTAACCTCAACTTAATCACTTTATGCATAGAATTTCATCACGAAATTTTCACACAATCATTCAATCATACCATGAACCTCAAAATAATAATAAAATAAATTTTTCTTCCTTAGATTTGTGGTTTCGCAACCACTATTCCGTTTAGGCCCTATTTCGGGATATTACAATTCATACATCGAAGCATAAATATTTTTATACAGGTTAAACTTGCGGATTGATCTCATCTCTTGAAAATGAGTGATTACTTTTGATCAATGGACCTAATGATGAGGTTCAAACAAATAAAATTTAAAGTGTGTAAATAATTTATTTACTCAATAATTTTAGGCATTATTCACGATTTAGCCTCTAAATTATACTTTTTTTATTTTATTTTGGTATCTAAATTTTTTTAGTCCTATTTTAGTACTTAAACTTTTTGTCGTTACTCGTTTTAGTACCTCACAACTGTCACGGGGTTAGACCTTTCGTCTCGCAATCCGTGCGGCCTTAGGCGATTTGCTCGTCCAAACTCGCCCAAATCAGCCTTTACTCAAATGAGGATTCCTTAAGAACTCCTCCAAGGCACCAACTCGTATAGCGGAAGCAAACTTGTGCCAAAAGAAGCTTATAAGAACAACAGAAAGCCACAGAAAAGATCGCACACAAGGTGTTTGAGTAAATGCTCTCAGAACTCTATTACTTTTAAGAATTCTCAAATACAATGGATGATTTACAAGTGAGGGGGAGGCTCTCTATTTATAGTTGAGCTCCCCCAAAACCGACGGACAAGATACATTCACATCGACGGACAAGATTAACCATATCCCATGATTTAAGGGATTTACAAGATATTGCCATATCGAATCCTATCTAATCTTACAATATATGATTCCCTCTATCTTTAAGATTAGTTACCATAATTGCTTAAGTTGTCATATCTTCGCTATTAGGCCAACCAGGCTTCAATCTGATAGGCTTCTCCATCAGTTCCTTAAATCGAGCCAGCTCTCGTGGGCTAAATGATCCCCATCTTATCGACAGACCTCCATGGGGTACATCTTGTGCAATGGTCACGGGCCTCTAAATTATACTTTTTATTTTATTTTATTTTGGTATCTAAATTTTTTTAGTCCTATTTTAGTACTTAAACTTTGTGTCGTTACTCGTTTTAGTACCTCACAACTAACGGCATTAAAAAAATAGTCATCCAATTAAAACATGTCACATCATCGATGACATGGTAAGTTAATTAGTGATATGACGTGTTGATCGATGATGATGTGGCATGTAAACCAATAAAAAAATCATCAAAATTTTTTAAATTTTATTTAAAATAAAAAACTTGCAAAAATTATAAAAAAATATAGAACTTAGTAAAAATTATTTAGAAAATCTTAAAATTTATTTAATTATATAAAAAACATGTAAAAATTATTTAAAACTATTAAAAAGTTGTAAAATTTCCTGGAAAAATTTAAAAATTCTTTAAAAATTATTAAAAATTATTAAAAATTATTAATTTCTTTAAAAAAATTGTAAAATTAATTATTAAGATAGAGAGTACAATATTATTCAAATAAAGAGATTAATGATTGATCCCTATGCGAATGGGTTCGCAGTGATAGATTTCATGCATTATAATGTTAATTAGGCCTCCACCTCCCTTTGTAGTGGAAATTTTTTCAATAAAATGCTTGTGAAGTTTTGGTAAATAGCCTAAACTTTGAATTCAAATATTAGAATAGAATTTCAAGAAGAATTGTAAAAATTATTGTAATTTTTAAATTTCTTATGACTTTCACAATTTTTAAATAATCTTTGCAATCTTTAATTTTTTAATGATTTTCACATTTTTTACATTTTAAAAAATTATAGTTTTTATAATGGTTAAAAATATTAAGAATTTATAAAAAAATTATAAAAATTGTAATTTTTTTTAAAAGTTTAACAATTTTTTTTTACATTTTAGAAATTTTTAATATTTTTATATATTTTATATATTCAAAACAAATTTTTAAATTTTTTTACTAATTTTTATAATTTATTTATAATTTTTGTAATTTTTTTAAATAATTTTTTGACTGATCAACAATTGGTCAATGCAAGTCAAAGCCTAATTAATGCGCTACATCACTAGTCACTTTGTCATGTCATCGGTCAATACACCATGTCACTTGTCAACTTGCCATGTCATCAATGATGTGGCACATTTTTTATTGATCAACTTTTTTTAAAATGTTGTTATTGTAAAGTACATAGAACAATAAAAATTTAAATACCAAAGTAAAAAAATGAATATAATGTAACGATTAAATTATAAATAAAGCCATAATTTTATAATAAATTATATGCTAATGCCATCATTAGTTGTATTGAAATTAAATTGCTAGCATTCCTTATTAAAAATATACATGAGAGAGTAACTATTTATGAGTTTGGTAGGATTTAGATCCTATTTTTTAAAAAAAAGCTCGAATGGTGAAATTTGTCTAAATGATTTATTTTATTATTTAAAAAAATTATAAAATAACTAACATTAATATAGAATGAGTAAATATTTAATAGATTAACAATATAAATTTTTTTATTTTACAAAAAGTCTTAAAAAAATTGACACGTTATATATTATTTTTAAACAAGTTAAGCTTAAGCCGAGTGAATCAGAATTTAAAAATCTAAGCTAATTTAAAAATCTAAGCTCAAGCTCGGCTGGTTTGAAGGACAAGTGGAATCCAATAACCTAAAAATAATTGGAAGGAAAGCCCAAAAATGGTTATGTAACCAATTATATTTTGGGTCATACGAGAATCCAATAGCTCAAAACAAATAGGCCTAAGCTTTTTTGTAAAACCTCTTCGGCCTTTCACTCTTGTTATTTGGAAAGGACATACTATCCCAAATCTTCTCGGTTAGCAGTTGCTCTCCTCCATTGCCGAATAGCTAAACTCCATTCCCCTTAACCTCACTAAAACCCTAAACCCTTTGAAGCAAACCTCCCCCCATGGCTTCAATCAACTTCAATCCCTTCGAAAGTTGGTTCAGGAAACCTCAAAACCCAATCCAACCCATCAACCTTCTCTCACTCGCTCACTCATTCCGCTCCAAAACATTCTCTTCCTCTCCCAATTTCGCTTCTATAAACTTCTCCAGCCCCTTCAACAAAAAACCCAAGAAACCCGACTCGGATTCCGATACACCCGGACCGTACAAGCAGATGCTGGACCAGTTCTTTTGGGAATGCGAGAACCTCCCTGATTACAGGCACACTCCGGAGGTCGAAAAGATTTTGGATGAGGACCCCGTTTTCGAGAAGAAAGAGAATCCAACAGAAGAGGAAATTAAAGAGAATGAAAAATGGTGGCGTGATTTCAGGGCAAGTCCCGTGGTTCAGTTTTTGGCTAGAGCTGAGGAAATTGCTGACGAGATCAATAGAACGGAGCTTAAAGAAAATGAAGAGCCGTTCAGGAAGGAAGATAAGAAACTGTGGCAAGCGCTTCCACATGTGATTGGGTTGGATGGGAGGCCTATGCCTAGAAAAGCTATCAAGACCAGAGAAGAGAGCGATGATAAGTTTTGGGATTTCACGAAACAGTTCTTTTTTGGGCTTTGGGGGTTCCGCCAGAGACCTTATCCACCTGGTAAACCCATTGATGTTGCTCAAGCTATTGGGTATAAGCGGCTCGAGAAGCGTTACTATGACTGTAAGTTCGGTTCATGTATTTGTTCCGAGAGTGGTTTTTAGTGGTTTAGTTTCTATGTGGAAATGTACATTGTTGATTTGCCTGGCTCTGCTACAAATTGCTTTAGAATTTTTTGAGTTATTTTGTGGATACAGTTATCATGAGAAGTGGAGGCTGGTACTACAAAGATCGACTGGGGCGCACCCGAGGTCCTTGTGAGTTAATAACCCTCAAAACAGCTTGGGGTGCTGGGATTATTGATAAACACACTTTTATTTGGGGAGAGGACATGGATGAATGGGCACCAATTCATATGGTTTATGGCTTGGAACCAGCAATAGCCACTTGGGAAGGTTTGTTTTTTTTTTCCTTTTTTACTTACGCTTAGGTGCCCAAGGTTCCACTGGGAATGCTCTTTCATAGTTTCAGTAGGTATCATGTAATACCCCTTACCCGTACCCGAGGTCAGGATAAGGTACGAAGCGTTACCGGACAAACATACAAACATTAAACTAAAATACGCGCTATAAAATTTCATTCATATTTCAAAACGTTCATTTACTTACACATAGTCCCTTATTTGAGTCTACGAAACCCAAAACATAATTTAGAAAGTGTTCAGAACTAAACCGAGAACTTACGAAAATCTTGGAAATTTCATGCTTTAAGGCTCCACATGCCCGTATCCCAAAGTCGTGTTCCATACGCGGTTGAGACACATAGTCGTGTCTCTGCCTGTGTGGAATATACCTAGGCTATTTTTCAAGCTTTGGTCAACCTTAATCTCTTACACACTTATACAAAATCAAAAGCATATAACATGATATTTATTTAATGATTGAATATTCTCAATTAAACCACAAACATAGCATTTGTATATCATTATACATGTGTCTCTCATACTCATTTTACATTGTTTATTATAGTACCACTTATGCATTTATACCAAGATTATCATCTTACCAAATAACTTCAGCTTAATCATCAAGTATTCATATTTAAAACTAGATCATATCTTTATAAAATACCACAATTCAGATGCGCAAAATAACATGTTTGCCTGAAACATTTCAATTCAACTCCATACCCAACAAGCATTACATTGAGACTAGTCATATATATATACATGTAATGATACATTTCATTCTCTTTCTGTTTTCTTATAAACACATCATTTATTTTATTATATCAATATTTTATATACCATAGTTTCCATGTATTCCATATATATTTATTTTTCTTTTCCTCCTCTCTATTCCACATCCTTAATGTATATAGTATTTTTGTAAGTATGATTTCACAATTTACTAATAAATGCTCACATCAAACTGTCCACACGAGTTATAGTCACTTACTTATTTATAATTAACGCCCCCGTACCCGAGATCATCACCGGAGTCAAGCACGAAGTGTTACTAAACTTAATTCATCAATTAAACAACTTAAACAACTTATTACCAATCATGCATGACAACCAAGTATATTCACATCACCAATATCAAACATAACATAAATAGCTAGATTTATAAATCAGAATCATTAGCTCCTTAAAGACTAATATATTTGGCCAAATAATAATAACACATATTATAAAATTAGGTCCCTATACATGCCACTGACTTGATAAATCTAGCATATGTGTTTATACTGTCAAGGTGTTGGCTTGATAGTGTGATGCTGCATCCGACGGTCTCCAACTCTGAGCTAACCTGACAACACTAAAAGAAATAGAAAGGAGGGGGTAAGCTTTATGCTTAGTAAGCTCACAAGAAATAATAATAAGCAATTTACTAACATGCTTCCCAGAATAAAACTAACTCATTTGTACATTTACACATATTCTGGTTAAGTTGTTTTATTGAGTAATAGTCACTAAATCATTTATATTTAGAGTTACGAAACTCCAAATTAAGATCCGTAAATTTTCTCAAAAACTAGACTCATATATCTTTCCACCATAAAATTTTCAGAATTTTTAGTCCAACCAATAAGTACGGTTTATTATTCAAAATCTCCCCTGTTTTGCTGTTTAACAGTTTCAACCTTTCTTTACTAAAATTTATTTATCTCATAGTACAAAACTCGGATGATGTTCTCGTTTGTTTTTATTAAAAGTAGACTCATCCAAGATTCTAGGCATATAAATTATACCCCAAAATTATTTTTCTATAATTTTTAATAATTTTTCCAAGTCAGAACAGGAAATCTCGAAATCATTCAGGCACTGTCTCACAAGAATTCAAATATCACATAATATGGAATTCTTTTGCTTTCCCTGTTTCTTTTATATGAAAATAGACTAAATAAACCTTAATTACATATTTTGTTTGAAATTTAATTCAACTTACACAATTTTTGGTAAATTTTTAAATTCATGCACTGTTGCTGTCAAACACTGTTTTACTACTAAAGTTCACTTTTGCACAATTTCAGTTAATCCCTCCCATTTTACCGAGGTTCGCTCAAATATCGAGCATATTGCTCATAAATTCAAATAAACATATACTTGCACTTGTTCATCACATAATCACATTCACATTTATTTTCACTTAATTGATTTCCTGTTGAACTCATCGGAATAATAACAGATACACAATTGCCTGCACATTTTCTCATTTTCACACTTGTAGCAGAAGCTATCTGGTACGCATAGTAACCTGCACTTAGTACTACACATGCGACCAATTATCCGGTACACGTAGTAGCCTGCACTTAATACTACACACGTGACCTAACTATCTGATACACGTAGTAGCCTGCACTTAGTACTACATACGTGATCGAAGTTATCAGGTACGCATAGTAGCCTGCACTTATTCATCACAAAATTCACAAAGTAATACATAGAAAGTCTCTCGTTGAACACTTCGGATCAATCCTCGATACTTAGTGGTTTCAGCACATAGCTCCACCCATCATATAGTTCGGCTCTCTTGTACACATGGTGAACACTCAGTACCACCCATGTGACCTAGCCAATTTATCTTGTAACTCTCTTGTCTACATGGTGTCCTTCACCTGGAACCACGCATGCGACCAAGCTACATATATCCCGTAGCTCTCTTGTCTACATAGTGTACACATAGTATCACCCATGCGACCTGGCTACATCATAATGTCTTGTAGCTCTCTTGTACACATGATGTGCACTCAGCCCCATACATGTGACCTAGTTACATACTATCTGTATCATCCAATCTTTCTGAAGGTTCAACCGGGATTTCTCTCTTTTTCAACAATTTCACCGATCAAGTAATTATCCACAAACATATTTTCAATATTATTATAAAATATCATAATACAAGTAATATTGATGTATTACTTACATATAAACTTACATCTCATTTAATATTGAGGCAATAACATTAAATTACACATTGCCTTATTAAAAATCATATGAACTTACAATTTCCCATAATATCCATAATCATAGAAATCACATTTATGTATGATAATTAAATGCACTTCATGTAACATAGACATATTTTTAAATCAATTCATAAACTTGGCACCATAATCATTTAATTTAACATAATTCAATTAATTCACTAAATTTAACTTTCAAATATAAATTACAACATTATTGCTGTATTATTATCATATCAACTTACATACTTTCAACATCTCGGAAATTATAATAAATATATCAATTTTACATTCAAACATGCATAAATTAATGCTTATTATACATATGAACTTACCTTGATACTAAAACGGTCATTTTACCAACTTTCTCAATTTTAGATTTTTCTCTCATTCTAGGTTCAAATCTCGTTTTTGAAGATCTAAAACATTATATTTTACTTATTTAATTAATATACTATTCAAAATAGTCCTTAACTCAAATTTTGGAAAAATTACAATTTTGCCCCTAAACTTTTGCATATTTACACTTTTGCCCCTAAGCTCGGGAATTAAACTTCATCCCTTATTCTTATGTTTTATGATATGCTGATCACTTTTCTCTTCTATGGCAACATCAAATTCTCACTCTAACATATACTTATGACAATTAGGTATTTTTACCGATTAAGCCCTTTTACTCGTTTTCACTCAAAACCGAGTAGCACAAGTTGTCTAACATAATTTAAAACCTCATATTCTACCATAAAACACCAAAATACACGAATTTCACCTATGGGTATTTTTCCAAATACGAACCCTAGGTTGAATTATTGCTAGCATAAGCTTAATCAAGTTACCGGGATTCCAAAAACGTAAAGAACTTGAAAAACGGGGCTAGAACGGACTTACTATTGAGCTTGGAAAGCTTGAAAACCCTAGCCATGGCTTCTCCCATACTAATTTCGGCCTCCATGAAAAAGATGAGTCAATTTTGGCTTTGTTTTCCCTTTTTATTTCTTTTAATTACCAAATGACCAAAATGTCCTTCCTTACTAAACTTCAAAAATTCCATCCATGTCCAATTTTTGTCCATAAACTTCAAAATGGTTTAATTACCATTTAAGGACCTTTGATTTAAAAACTCATAACAATTAAACACTTCTAACATGTAAAACTCAACTTTTGTATTTTTTACAATTTAGTTCTTTTGACCAAATTGAGTGCCCAAACGTCGAAAATTTTGAACGAAATTTTCACGAAATCATTCTGTGAAATCGTAGACCATAAAACTATAATAAAAATAAAATTTTTCTCGTCGAATTTGTGGTCCTGAAACCACTGTTCCGACTAAGCCCAAAATTAGGTTGTTACATATCACCTCGTTAATGTTTTGTTAGCGTTCTTTGAGTGTAATAGCAAAATGTAGTACCAAATGGTATTAGTTATCCATGTTGAATACAAATTTGATGAACTAAATTCGAGGTGTATTGTCTTCACACGTGATTAAGTGATTTTTCTAGGAATTCAAATGAACATGGGATGCAATTTCAACAAGATTAAATCCGTTTAAGATGCTATGATGTTTACGTAGTTAAGGCCTGCCTTTAGTATATAATACAATACCTTTATTCTCCTTTTTTTTTCCCATGAACTCCTTTTAAACATTGTGATCTATTGAATAGAAGATTCAAAACTTCCAGGTTATCTGTTTCAATCATTTGGAATTGGGAGCCAAACCTCCTTTATACCGTTTAGGCATTATTTTTTCATCTTGGAGATACTGTCAAATGCACTATATTTAGATGAGTATTGTCTAGGCAACGACCATTTTCCTATGTACATCATCACAAAAATATTCTCTGAATGGTCTGTTTCAGTTATCTGGTTGATTTACTATCGTTTTGTGTTGATCATCAGTTAGGCTTGGTGCAGCAGCAACAGCTTTCCTTCACAAACTTCAGAAAGGTATACCTCCTTGGGTTCCCCTTAAAGGATACGAGGAGAAAACTTATAAGCAGCTTCAACATGAAGCTATAGAGAGCAAAAGACGTGATTTGGCCGTTTTAAAAGCTAATGATGGCATATGGCCTGGTGTTAGAATACCTAGCCATGCCCTATTTCTTTGGGCTGGTGGCTCTGAAATGACAACTCTTTTGGAAGCTGATTATATGCCAAATAAATACATCTCAAAAGATCTTCGGTATTACGTCTCTTTTTTCTAGCCTACCTTATCTGGTTTTGAAGATATTTGTACATCATATTGCTGAAATTACTTCTTTTTTATTATTATTATTTATTTATTTATGGTTGTCATCTTATATATCGAGAAAAATGTTAATAATTTAGTTGCTTCTGTGAGGCAGGCAAAAGTTGGCTAAAGTTATCCCTGGGTTAAGGCCATGGGAAGTTTTAAGTGTTGAGCAAGCAATGGATGAGATTACCTATGGTGGAGAGTGGTATCGTGAGCCTCTTGGTACCTACACAACTGGTCCTCCGTACATTAGACATTGGAATAAGGATGTCACGGTAGGGTGTAATCTCTTCCGAGTACGATGTTGGTCAAGTTGCAAGTTTGATAACTAAAGTATCTAGCCTGCTTTCAATGTATACTAGTTCTTTTTATTGGGACGATCATCCTAGGAATTGTTAAAGATGCTTTTGTTAAAATAACATGTTATGGTAATTGTTAAAGTATCTATTCTTCTGTTATAACCTTTGTTCTTTGTATACTTGCAGAGAATATTCCGAATCTTTTACAACCTTAGCAGCCAAGTTTTTAACAAACTAGACAGGACAGTTCCTGGTTTCAATGCAATAATGGAGAAAGTACAGGCTGATTCTGCTGCGAGGGATGCTAGACGGAAGGAGAAAAGGGAAGCACAAAAGAAGGCTGAGGCGGAAGCTATGTATGGTCGAAGAGAGAATGATCCATAGCGTAACTACCATATAAGGAAGTTAACTCTGATTGGTAAGGTCTGACTTGACTTCCTGTAGGTTTTATATTGATAACCAATCAACCCCATTGAATTTGATCTCATATATCACCGAAAGGAGATGGTTTCTGATTCTTTTAAGAACGTAGGCATAGTTTTCGTTTTAAATGATAGATGGTGATCAATGTTGAACTCTTGTACGGGATACACTTGCTTTTTTGACAATGTATTGATTCCAATGCTGATCAATGAAGATCCGACTTTTTGGAATATAGAAGTGCCTGCCTATGTATTGTTTAGAGGATTATTTCGAATTTGAGTTGTTTTACCCTTTCATTTTAGGGTTTGACTTGGCTCGGGACTATCGGACATTGGGGTCTCAGACCAAAGGAAAATATGTATTAGAATGAGTAGGAAATGATAAAAAGAAAGCAAATTTCCCCACTTGCTTTTATATAATATTTGTTTGGTTAAAATATTAATTAGTACACATACTCTTTGTAAATTTAAAATTTAATCTTTATATTTTTATTTGTAGAAATTTAGTACTTTTACTTTTGAGATTTTTAAATCCAAATTTAATTGTTAATGCCATTAAATTTTTATTTTAATAAATTTAACAATATTAATAATAGGATTAGAATTTTGATATTTGAAAAGTAAGAGTAGACTAATAAGTTATTTTAATTGTTTAAGGGAAACGATAACGTTTTCAAGAGTATTTGCATTTCTGACAAAGGCGGTATTCGATGCCACCGACCATGTATGTATGGAAATCATAAAAATGCTTTGAGAAGGGCTCCAGCAAGCTGACACATGTCCACCTATTGTTGGGCCTTTTCTACTATTTACCCAATTAATAATCAAGATATTGCCCTCTCTATCAATATTTTATTATTTCCCCTTTTTCCCCCCTTTCACCGCCTCTCAGTATAAATAACACCTATATCTGTCCCACCAAATCCCTTAATCAAAATCGTAGAAAAGATGGATGATGTTGTGCCTGAAGCTGATAGCTTGTTGCATCCCATTAATCCCAAGGGAGATGATGAAGCAGGAGCTAAACAACATGGGGAAGAGAAAGAGAGAGCTAATGGAAGTGGATTCATTAATCATCTCATCTCAAATTTGGTTACTGCAGGATCAGATGCTGATGAAGAGAACCAAGCTAAAGAAGCTGAGAAAGAGACCATGAGTGCAGGTGCAGAGGCCAAAAATGAAGAGAAGGGAGGTGGGTTTTTTGATCAAATCATTTCAAACTTGGTCAGTCCTTTAAGTCCCAAAGCTGGAAGCATCAGTGCTCAAGGAAAAGCTGAAGCTTTTGGTGAATCTGGTTTGAGACCGGAGGCAGAAAAGGGTGGTGGAGGAGGAGGAGGGGGTATGAACAAAGAGGAGCAAACAGAGGATGGAGGAGGTATCATTGATAACATTGTCTCGCAGTTGCCCACATCTCTTCCAGGTTACACTCTTTTACCATCATAAATCACTTTTAATATTTTTTCATTTCTGGGGTGTTGCTTTGGCTTCAAGTTTTTGGATATTGATTGTGAGTGTCTATAATTATGAATAAGCAGATGATGCAGCACCCACCAGTGATGAAGCTACTATTCTGATTCACATCGTTCAAGATTAAACTACTGTTGATGATTGAGGAATGATTTGTCTTCTTGTGTTAAAATACATATTTATTTAAGTATTTTGTTTATTGTTTAATGTTTAATGTCAAAATCCTTTGAGACAATTTATTACAAGTGTTGGAGATTGATTGAGCCATGTGGATTTTAAAGTTGACAAAAAATTTATAAAAATCTTAATAAATAAACCTAAATTACTAAATTTTTAAAAATAAAACTATGAAGATCAAGTTTTAAATATATAAATAATATATAAATTTTGAGCATATTATAATTTTTAATTTTTTAGTTTATAATTTAATCAGAAAATAAATAATTTACCAAATAGTAAACAATATTTAACAAAAATATTTATGTCGATAAAACATCGATGAGTGTCTAAATATGCAAGTTTTGACATTTTATTTATTTAGTTTTCTCTTGTAAAAACTCGAAACCTCGAAACCATTCAATTTCATTTCATATTCATTGAAGAATATTTCTTATTCGAATTTACTATACATTTTGGTACTTAAAGATAATAAAGTTAATTTTTTGGTGTTTAATTTAGATTTTAAAATTGATCAAATGAAAATTCATAATTAGCTAATAATATTAGCGATTAATTTTTATAACATCCATTCATAAAACTTAAATTATATCACATCCGTTCATAAAACTTAAATTATATCATATCCATTGGATTGTGTTTGACAAATTAAATGTAAATTTAAACAAATTCACAATTAACACTAAATTTATTCTGTTTACAAAATTATGAAAATTTCAAACCAAATTATATTAGAAATTAATTTTCATCAAATCAACCCTAAAATCCAAATTGAACCCTAAAAAATTAAGCGTATCAAAATATATAACTTTTATCAAATACATGTACCAAATTTAGCCAAAAATAACATAAGTACCACGTTAAACAAATGTCAAAATTGAGTACCAAATGATGAAAATACAAGTACAAAAACCATAAGTTAAACCTATATTGTATATGGTTAAAATATGCCAGTCTTTATACTTTTTATAAATTTAAAATTTAATCTTTATATTTTTATTTCTAAGAATTTAACCCCTTTACTTTTTAGATTTCAGAATTCAAGTCTAACTATTATCATAATTAAAATTATTTTATTAAATTCAGGTTCAGTGCACACCATTTTTTAGTTACATTATTAACAAGTGAATATTTTTTTATTTCAAAATATCACATCAATAAATTTAACAATATTAAAAATTAGACCCGAGCTTTAAAATCTGAAAAGTGGAGAGATTAAGTTCTAAATATTAAAAGTACAGGGACCTATAGCATATTTTAACCATTGTATATTCCCAAAAGAACTTGAGCAACTTCAATAAAAAAAGGGGGGATAATGAACCCAAAATTTTATCTTTTTGTGGGCTACTGGCCCATAAACATAGTTTCGGTCATGGCAGACGCCCAATTCATATTTGGATCGAAAACTCTATAATGCCCTCATCTATTAAAATATGCAGCTATTAGGGTTTCTTGTTTGAAGACCCTAGCAAGACACAGACTTTGAGCAAAGCAGCCTCATTTCTCCAAGATGGTTAGTTTCTTCTACTTTTCCTAACTTCGATCCTCTTACCTTTTCTTAACTATTTCATTCTTTGATAGTTATGTAAGTTTCATGGTTTGCTGCTTAGGCTATTCCATTTTAGTTTGTTTAATCACTGTTATTTAAAGTTTTGGGCTAGCTTTCTAAGCAAATGAAAATTGGCCTAATCTTAATTGATTTTGAATGTTTATTATATCTGGGTTTTCTGTGATTCGCACTGTTCATTGTAGCCGGGATCTATCTAATTCCTTGCCTATTTAGTATAAATGTTGTTTTGATTGATTGGGAATGGGGGACTTGAATGGAACCTTAGATTCTTTACCTGCTCTTCATTCATTGTTCTGTTATTTGTAATGGGTAGACAAATTGACACCTTATGTATTTCAGTTTCATTTACGATATGTTGTTCTTTGCGGTGTGTTACAGGCTAGAGGGTTGAAGAAACATTTGAAGAGGCTCAATGCCCCCAGGCATTGGATGCTTGACAAGCTTGGTGGTGCTTTTGTATGTCATCATCTTGATCCCTTCACTTCCATACTAGTTTACTTCTTTTTCTTTATTGATTCAGTTCTCTCTCTCTCTCTCTCTCTTTTTTTTGTACCCATCACCTATACCGTTTTAGATGATGTTTTCGTTTTCCATCTCTGCAGGCACCCAAGCCATCGTCTGGTCCCCACAAGTCCAGGGAATGCTTGCCATTGATCCTTATTTTGCGAAACCGATTGAAGTATGCTCTCACCTATAGAGAAGTCATTGCTATTCTCATGCAGAGGCATGTTATGGTTGATGGGAAGGTTAGGACGGATAAGACCTATCCAGCTGGTTTCATGGGTACGTGTAGTATCTCTTCACTTCCTCAGCTGATTTTGTCAGTTGATTTATTTTATTTGCAGCATACAAACTAGTTAGTTGAATGAATTGTATTTGGCATGGTTACTCGGTTTTCCACATGACTTCAGAATCCTCCCTTCTGCCTACTGTTTTAAGAGCTACTTTTTTTTTAGGATTTGAATGTTTTCTCTCTGCCTTTCTTAAATTATTCTCTTCAAATATGGTCTAACCATGCTATACTACCTTCTGGCAGATGTTGTGTCCATTCCTAAAACAAATGAGGACTTCCGTCTACTTTATGACACCAAAGGGCGATTTCGTCTCCATGCCATCAGTGGCGATGAAACCAAGGTTCGGATACTCTATCTATACTTGTTTGATCTGCTTGTTCTGATCACATTTGTATGATACTACTCGAGTATTCCAACTTTTTTCATTCTTTAGTTATAACAATATTATCCATGTGCCTTTTCGTATTTTGCAGTTCAAGCTTTGCAAGGTTCGATCTGTCCAGTTTGGCCAGAAAGGTATTCCATACTTGAATACATACGATGGTCGTACTATCCGTTACCCTGATCCTTTGATCAAGGCTAATGACACCATCAAGCTAGACCTTGAAAGCAACAAAATTGTTGATTTCATCAAGTTTGATGTTGGGAATGTTGTCATGGTCACTGGAGGGAGAAACAGAGGGCGAGTTGGAGTAATTAAGAACAGGGAGAAGCATAAGGGCAGCTTTGAGACAATCCATGTTCAAGATGCTGCTGGGCATGAGTTTGCAACTCGTCTCGGCAATGTCTTCACCATCGGAAAAGGAACAAAGCCATGGGTGTCCCTTCCTAAGGGTAAGGGTATCAAGTTATCCATCATTGAGGAAGCTAGGAAGAGGCTTGCTGCCCAAAATGCTGCCTAAACTTTAGCATAAGACATCCAGATATGTATTGCTGCAGTAGTTTATTCTAAAGATTAGCTGGAGTTGTTTATTTATGAAGTTGTGAGCAAAATTTTGAGAACTATTTACTTCTTGCAATTTATCTTTTTTTCTGTCGGGTGATGTTACCTACTTTACCACCAGGCTTTAAATTATCGAATACTCGGCTGTTTCATGAATATTAGTGCTTTTGTTGGTTAAATGAGAGTTGCCTCCTTTGGGATGAACTCCTTCCCAGCTAATGCAATATTTGTTTCCATGCTCATCATTTTCATTGTAAAGTAATGCAAATGCAACGCAGGTGAAATTTTATCAAAAGCAAGCTTGTGACATTATAGTTTATTGAGCCCCTTGCAGGTTTTTGCCAATCTGACAATAGGTCAAGTTTACGTTTTCTCATTCGGGCTTTGTTTATAAATATTTTTTTATCCAGTTCAGTAAATTAATTCCGTCTACCGATTTAGCCATTGGTCAAAATTGATTGTCCATGAGTGTAGCGCACTTGGACGGGTGAGGGTCTGATGCCATGAAACCCTAAGTAGTTCTTCTCTCATGGATTTAGTTTGTGGCAAGTGATCATTAACCCCAATTATAACATTGATAGCACTGATAACAGGTTTTCCTGTAATTTTCTCTTCTGATGAGCGTCCTAATAGCATCCTTCAAGCTAATACACTTCTCTTGAATGTCTTGTGTTGTCATGGAATTCACGAAGTTTTCTTGAGTTTCTTTGGCTTGTCTCCTTTCATTGGCGGGGTCTTTCTACCAAACCTTCATTATGGCATGCATGATAGCTGTGCAAGTGGTATTGAGTGGAACTTAGAGTAAGGAGAATTCCAGTAAGGAGAATTCCACTCCCTTTTCTTACTCTGTGGCTATTGATATCTAATGCTTTTGCTATCATTCACTAGATTTGTCTGGCCTTTTATCTGCACGATACATCTTATCCTTTTGGGTTCTCTACCTACCTAGCAACTTCTACCTCTTTAGCCTTAGTTTACAGCATTGCCTTTTAATATAGTTGATAAAGCCTGGTTAGCTGGGCATCTGCAAAAGCATAATGCATGAGTTTGTGTTGCACTCCTAATATGAATGCTTGAATAACCCGCTCGTCTTTTAGCTCCTTTACCTCTAATATAGTTGTATAGAACCTTTTGATGTATTCCTTCAACGTTTCCTCCTGATTTTGTTTGACATACCTCAAACTTGCTGATGTGCGAGAGGCTATTTAATTACAACCAGAATGAGTCATAAAGTTCCTACTCAACTGGTCAAAGTTGATAATGGGAACCTAGAGCCAATTAGTACCACCATCTCCTGACAGCCCCCTTCAATGTTGTAGGGAAAATTCAACACTAGATAGAATCTGACACATTCCTCAGGTTATGGAAGGCACAGAAATGGTTCGAGTGGTCTGCTAGGGCGGCAGAATCATCACATATCTCAGGAGATAGCTTCACCTTGATTGGGATTGTGTTTGATGAATAACTAGCAATACCAGATCATGAGTGACATCTACCCATTCAAAATCATTCCATGCAAGCTCGTCTAATTTTTGGGTAAATTACACCAACAATCACCCAACTTTGGGATAGCTGACAAAACAGTCACCTAGGTTTCATTTCAGTCACTCAACTTTTGAAAAGTTACAAACAGTCACTAACGTTATGAAAAAGTGACAAAATAGTCACTGATTAACAATTTCCGTTAGGGGGTTAACGAGAGTGCTGACGTGGCAAGTTAACTAGCTGATGTGGCCAGTTAACTTGCCATGTTGGATGAATAGTCAAAGGGTCAAACAAAAAAAGGAAAAGATGATGTCAGAATGATTTTTCTTCTTTTTCTTCTCATCTTTCTCTTTATCTTCTTCTCCCTCAACCTCTTTCTCTTTATGCAACCCTCATCTTTGCTGCTCATCAATGCAGAAGAATAAAAGCCAAATGCGATACTTCGAGCTGCCAGTTTGCTATCATCTGATACCTCATTGACAAGGCTGCTGCTGGTAGCAGGGCTGAACATTGTAGCTTCCTCTTTCCCACTGTCCATTTCTTCAGCTACAGAAACCGGGGCAGAAGCAGATAGAATTGTCTTCTTGCAGCTATTGTTTGATGCTTTATCTGCAGAAACCAAATGAGGCATCATTATGACTTCCTTCTCCTTTGAGTTCTGCATAGAAGTCAAAATACATCATGTTACTTCCTAAGATGTGAACCCCTAACAGAAAAGTAACTTTAACAATCTGGATACTTGTCACTTTCAGATATTCATAGATTCCTAACTTAGGTGGAAAACAAAATTACAATGGTTTTTCTTCTAGTTTCAAATTTTCATATAGAGGGTCCGTTCATTATGGGAAACACATATAATTACTAGAAAACAAGGTGCCTTTGATGCTAAACAAAAACATGAATGCAAAAATTAGGGGATGATAAAATATAATCATGCATGTTTCCCTGCATACATTGGTGATCCATATTGTTATTCCAAGGAATTTCAGCATAGTACATCGGAATTTAGTAACTTTGACCAAGATGAGTTTACTTGAAAACACTGTTGTTTGATTGCATCACTTTTGCAATTGGATGACATAGCTTCGAGTGTCACTGTGCTGAATTCTGGCATGGAAAACAACTCTCCAAGGGTAAACAACTCTTTAAAGACATCATCTTTGGCCATTTTCATTGTGTCGTCCGTCATTTTCCTAGACAGTATCAAATCCTCCGTATCACATTGACTTAGAATTCTGTTTTTAGGCTCATTTTCTTCTAGAGATAAGGAAATATCTTGGGTACATTTATCAGAAATGGTTTTTTTATTAGAATCACGTTCATTATCCTTGTCCGTTTGATTTTCTTCTGGATACATGGAACCAGCTTGCATAGATATATCACTCTCCTTCCATTTTCTCTTATTCTTCTTATTTTTCTCTGTTTCTTCTCTTATTCTTCTTTTTCTCTTCTTCTTCTACTGCCTAGGGCTGTTTAGGGTTAGAAAGGGCTGTTAAAATGACAGCTAACCCACTGTTAAGTGCCATGTCATTTTTTCATTACAGACGAAACGGAAAATGGTTAAAAGGACTGTTTTGTTATTTTTTCAAAGTTAAGTGACTGAAATGAAATCTAGGTGACTGTTTTGTTAGCTACCGCAAAGTTGAGTGACTGTTTATGTAATTTACCCTTAATTTTTTTGAACGGTTTAGTTGACTGATAGCTATCCATTTTGCGCTTGCTTGTGTGCTGGGTCTGTAGAAAAGGTAGGTGGATAAATGAAGACATCTTAATAAATTATGACATTACATTAAAATATGGAAATAAAGTGTAAAGTTGTCGACAACAGTTTTGCATGTAATATTATTGTTAAAATGATAGAAGAAAATAAGAATTTTGAATAAAACTTTAAAATGCCTCTGGTATAAAACAAAGCTCTCAAAACTCCTTTATATAGATATCCAATAGGTGTATCTTTTCATAAGATACCCTTTCATAAGAATATATCTTTTAATAAGATACTTTTTATAGGGTTTTGTTGTTTTATAAGTAATTTTACATAAAATTATGTCTTTTATATGATAATTTTACGTACAAAAGTTGACTCTTTAGAACACATCTATTTGTTAATAATTATAATTAATTAGTGTAACAACCTAATTTTCAGTGGTGTCGGAACAGTGATTCGAGATCACTAAATCCTACAAATGAGTAGGAAATATTGTTAATTTAGTGAGTATAAATTAAATGTGAAGTTAGGAAAAATTTTGAAATAGTGAATAGTGTACTAAAAATAAATATTAAAATAATTAGAATCGAAAAAGAGGTATCGAGACCTCGATAATTTTAAATCGAGCCATAAATATTTTTATAAATATTTATGGAGTGTTAATATGCTAGTATTAAAGTTTCGTCAAGAAATTTTAAAGTTCTGATAGTTAATTGAACAAAAAGGACTAAATTGTATCAAATGCAAAATTGTGGGAAAATTTATGGATCTTAATTTGGAGTTCTGTAGCTCAAGATAAAAATAATTTAGTGACTATGACACAGATGGACAGCTTGAATATTCACATAAGTAGATAGTGAAAATTATAGATAATGTTACCTACAAGTGTGTTGTTTATACTAAGGATGTGGATGGAGAGGAGGAGGAGGAAAAATATACAAAAATATATGAATGACTCGTGTATAAATTGATCACATGCCCGATTATAATCGATAAGTGTTGAATTAGAAACGATATAATGTTTTATTTGGAATATTTATTATGAAATTATGATTATCGCTATAATACAAAAATCGAACTTGTGAGTTTATATAACTAAATTTAGTGACCATTTGTTAATATTATTAAATTTCAATATTATTTTATGAATGGTGATTAATATTTATGTATGTTAATTGTTGAAAATAAGTAAATTATGTACAAAAGTTATGAAATTAAACTGAGAATTTCGGAGTAACGGAACGCAGGAAATGAGTACAATCTTCCAGTGAAAAAGATGAATTGACGGTAAATTACCCAAGTAAACCGAGATTCATCATTTGTTGCGAATTCTCGTGTTTGCTTTCCGTTTAGCTCTTACGAGCTTCCGTTAACTCATATGAGTTTCAGTTAACCCTTTTGGGGTTTCAGTTTAGCACTTATGTGCTTCAGTTAGCCTTCGGGATTCTATTTAGCACTTATGTGCTTCAGTTAGCCTCCGGGCTTCTGTTTAGCACTTATGTGCTTCAGTTAGCCTCCGGGCTTCGGGCTTCCTTTTAGCACTTATGTGCTTCAGCTAGATTTCGGGCTTCAAATCACGATATACTCAAATCCGTAAACTGTTCCTTGGATGGACAAGTTGGTAAGTCGTAAATGTAACATGTGGAAAAAGAAATGTAAGTAATGTTATCATTATTATTATTGAGCTCAATTATATGATTTTATCATTCAGAGATTGTGTTTGACAGGATATGTTAGTAAATTATGAGTATGTGAATCAAAGTGACAGAATTTAAACACCTAATAAGGTTGAGCTGATTCACACGAATTTGTCATTTGAAATTGTGATTGACAGGAAGAAACAGTGAATTACATGCTTATCAATGGTTACACATAATTATCTGAAAAACAAGAAAAATGACGGTTATTGATATATGGAAATGTAAGACATTGATATATGAATGTGGAATATGTTTGATAAATGTGTTCATTCTTAACTATGGAATTATGTACCTCATGTGTGCTATTTGCATAAAGATGATATTTCAAATACTTTGGTGAGTAAAGCTTAAATATGAAATAGTATGAAATCGAGACAAGTTGTTATGAAAATATATTTAAATTATCTGTAAGTGTTTTGTACTCCTCGGTAATGCCTCGTACTCTGTTCTGGCGACGGATACGGGTAGGGGGTGTTACAATTAGGCTATTCTAGATAGTAAAACATTATTACGAACCAACATTATAAACAACTAACACTTGGCGTTGATTATGAAAGGATAAAATATTCTTTTGTGGTTGATGCAATAATCTTTAAATATTTATTAATCTGACTTTCATGAAAATTTTGACATATGTCTTAAGGTTGTTACCACCTTTATATAGATCATCAATAGTGTAATTTATGCTAAAGTCCTTGAAGGATTTAGAATGCTAAAACCATAAAGAAATTCTCGAGAAATTGTTTAATACATTTGCATAAATATTTATATGAATTGAAATGATTTACATATACGAGATATAAATTCAACTTGGTGATTAATAGTTGAAAGAAAGTAATAAAATGATTCAAGATACCCATACGTATTTTTATAGGACCATAATCAGAGTATTATGACTATTGTTAAAACTACTAAAGAGATTGCAAAAATAGTAATTTATTTAAAGAAATCATTTGCGATAAACAATTTTAGAAAAATAAAGTTTTGTTTCGACTTGAGATCGAACACTTAACATATAAAATTTTTGTATACAAATTGACACATACTGAAAAAGATCTTAAAGAAATCAAATATGAATAAAGTATATCCATTGAATACCTCAATAGTTATAAAATCATTAGATGTGAATAAAGACAATTTATCATCATTAAGGGAATGATAAAAAAATTATTGGTTTAGAAATACCATATTGTTGTGCTATAAAATTATTGATGTATCTTGGTAATAACACATTCTATTAAATGTACGACATGTCTTTAAATGAAAGTGCATGAAGATAATGCTATATGTTAGTTGCTAAGGATGATATATATTAAAGAAGATTGATCAAAATATATTTTCCCAAAATTCTTTTTCACTTATGGCCTTTAGAAGAATGATAATATAAATGTTTAGTGAATCCATTTAAGTGATCATTTGAAAAGTTAGTATTTAAAATTGAAATATTTAAAATTTGAGATATTATGTGATATTGTTATGAGGGGAAATAAGTATGCGCTGGTCTTTTTTTTTCCCTTTGATCGAGGTTTTGCCCCACTGCATTTTTTTGATAAATTTTTTGATGAGACAGCATATTAGGCGCATTAAAGATATGCATGTTCTTTTTCCTTCCCTAGGAAAATTTTCCTGTAAGGTATTTTTTTTTATCTTATTGAAATTTTAACAAAGCACATTATCTATTAATGGACATCTAAAGGGAAGAGTTCGGAATATTTTTATTATAAAGTGGATGTCATTAGGATAAGAAGTTTGATATACTTTAGGCACATCATTTATAATTTTCATGTTTATAAATTTAGTTTTTTGAGAAGCATGGTAAAGAATCCATTGATGAATAAATGAAACACATACTTGGTAAAAGTATTATGGAGGTCTTTTTACTAGGAGTTAAATTGCATTTTGCCCATTTTACTCTAAAAATGGACAAATTAATCCCTATATGTTAGATCAAAGAGTAAGCTGGTAATTTCTATTAAAAAAATTCATCTATTTCTGCTATTAAAAATTGGCCTAGGTGACGGAAATAACCAGACAATTACACTTGACATGCCAGATGGATCAATTTTTAATAGTAGAAATTGATGTAATTTTTAACAGAAAGACCGATTTTCTCTTTGAGCTAACGTACATGAACTAATTTATCTATTTTTAGTAGACGAGGCATAATGCAACTCGACTCATAGTACAAGAACCTCCATGATAATTTTACCTACGTACTTCGATCTCTCTTTATTTTCCTATCTCTTTGTTCCTTTTACTTCATTTGTTCTTTATTTTACAACAAAAAAAAATATAATTCTATAGTTATACTTATATTTTTAGTTAATTTTAAAATAAATAAAAATAAAAGAGGCAGATCAAGTACTTACATTGAAAAAAAAAATCAAACTTGACCTGATTTAGATCAAGCTTTATCATATTCGTCCTTGAGTATCTTTATGGAAAGGCTACATCGTTGATACTAAATTGACATCCTTTGGTATATTGTAGTTATTAACATGAAATTTTAAAATTATTGAATTTCATTAAGCGGCCTAAATTAAATTATGTTATTATTTTCAGTACTACCATTTATGCATAGCATGAGATTAATAGTAGTCATAATTGAAATTTTAAAAAACGAAAAATATATGAGCTAAAATTGATCAAATTACAATATAGAATATGAATACACAACTTATAGTTAATACAAAGACTAAGGGAAAATTTTGACCAATTAAACATGTATTCATTCTTTTCTCAATTGACGCATAGTATAGGAACTAAATTCGAATTTATGCATAGTATAGGGACTAAATTCGAATTTGCTAGTTTTAGTAGAGTTATAGCGGAAGAAATAGGGTTGATAGGTTGTAATAAGAGACTGCTCAACCAGAAATGCTTGCAAAGCACATGCTTCAGCCTCCTTTCAGTGGATAATGCCAAGCAGATTAAGCAAAAAAAGGTGATGCCAATTGCCCAGGGTATCCAATGACACACCATGCTTTTACTAACTAATCATCTTCTCTTTAGCATAAACTAAACCTTAAATTCAAAGTCTTCACTTGGTTTTTAGTTTAGTTTAATTTTAATACACCATCTCATCACCCCCATTCATTTGTAAATGCCAAAATGTGAGGAGTGCCCACACAAACGCAAAAGCATTGAAAGAAAATCCAACCAACCGTCTGACTTATGGCCCCCAACACGCCCTTTTTTCCCTTCCACAATTTTTTAATTGAGAATCTTTGGTGGTAAGTATAAATGAGAAATGCAATGTCCAAAACATCTTGCCTACTCACTGTCGGTTTCTTCTCAATAACACACACATTTCCCCTCCTCTTCCATTGATTAATCGAAATTTTATGGTTCTAGTTGTTTCTTATCCCAATTATTTTGAATTAAGCGTCGTTTTTGGTCTCAAGGAAATTGCATACAAGTCTACTATACATTGTTTGTGGGGTTTTTAGAAAAAGAGAAAACCAGTTCAATTATCAATTCAAAAAGTTCACTCAAAAACCCATTCAATTTATTTTTGGGATCAATTTATTGATTGATTCATTAGCAAATTGATCCAACTTCAACAACCTTAGTTTATTCTATGTATAATATTTTTCAAATCATACAAGAACAGTCAAAATGTATATATTATGTTATCACTCATCACATGTTTAAAAATAAAATCAAATTATTTAACTAAATTAGTGAAAAGGAAGTTGGCATTAATACTGAAAACACATTTCAAAAGGTAAAGAAAAAGAAATGATGAAATTATAGTAGAAGGATTAAATCCATGAAAAAATGTGTAGAACTTTCTATGCAATTTCACCCTCAATTGAAAATTGTGTTCATATAGGGAATTCTAACATGATAAAACTGTCTCTCAATTACATAGTAATTGTTACTTTGCAGTGTTATAGACATGTTTTGAGTAATACTGGAGCAAAATCTAAGCAATACCCTACATCCTGAATCCTAACTACTATGTTAATAATAATTTTTACAAACTTAATGTATACTGTCTTGATAATTGTTGTTATCTGCCGTGTCGTATGCATAAAATTTGTTTTGCTGACCACCATTAGTTTAATGGGCAACGGGAAGTTTAGGAATTGAAACCCACAAATCATTGATATTTATATATAAATATGTAGGAAATAAAAGGAGAAGCTGAGGAGGAGCTACTTGAACAACCCAAAGATGGAGAAGTGGAGAAGGTGGCTTCGCTTTGAACGCTCACTTGTTTTTCCAACTAAATGTGTACTTTTAAAGGTCACAAAGCATCTCAAGCCAAAGGCTGAAGGTAAATTAAAAAAAAAAAAAACCCTACTAGATTCTATTTCTATGCTAATATATATGTGTGGTGTTGTATGTAACCAAAGTTGAAGGCAATAATGACAGGGAAAAGGCAGGGGCTGCTAGGACTTTACAAGGACTTGGAGGGTTGTGGCGAATATGAAGATATAGAAGTTATGTGGAAGATGGTTCATTCTTCTTGCCCATCAACTGCCCACAAAACCAGAAGAACCAAAAGGCCTTATTCTTGGAGGATCAGCTTCTGTTTTAGGCCAAGCTAACCCCATCAAGATTTTTGATTGAGATGTAAATAATAGCAGCCAAGAACAGATTCTGTTTGCTTCCATCTTGTCTTTGGTTAAAACCCACTTTTATGAAATGTTTAGAAATCAGGACCGGAACTCGTCGGGAAAAAATTATTATACAACCGTTATGCTACGAAGAAAACTCCGTTTCTTTGCTTGAAAATAATTTTCGGAAAATAGATTAGTTTTCTAAAAAAAATAATATTGTCGAGTGTTTAGATGATTTTATGCAAAATATTTTTCGTTATTCGATAAATTTCTTGAAATTATTTTTTAAACTAAAAGTTGTTTTTTTATGAAACATACTTAATATAAATATGTTTGTTACAAAATATTATAATACAATTCCCTTTTGACAATGAAGTTTATTTTATAATAAGATAAATATTTTGTGATAATCAACATCATATATGAGAGTACATATTGACACATTAGAGTTGTAAAGAATAAATGAAGCTAAACATTATTTAAACAAATATTTATATTTATATAATTAAAATATTCATATTTTGTACTAGTTTAAAATACGTCATAAGTCCTTGTATTCTTTGTAAATTTAAAATTTTGTTCATATACTTGTTTTTTTGAGAATTTAGTCCTACTTTTTAGATATCAAAATTCAAGTTCAATTGTTAGCACTATTAAAAATATTTTATTAAATTTAGGTCCATTATACCGTCATTTGTTAATTACATGATTACCAAGTGAGTATTTTTTTATAGAAAAATGTGACATCAAAAAATTGACAAAAAAAAAATAACAATATTAACAATTGGAATTGATTTCAAACCTAAAAAATAGAGGGACTAAATTCTTGAAAATAAAAGTATAATGATTAAATTCCAAATTTGTGAAGAGTACATTGACTTATTGCATATATCAGCCTTTATCTATAAAACCTTTATTATTAATATATTTATAATTGTAATAAATATTTATTATTAAAATAATATTAAATATTTTTCAATAATATATGAAAAATATTATTTAAAATTATCATTTTTAAAATTTATTATTAAAATAAAATTGAAATATTAAATAATTTATTAAAATAATAAATTATATTAATAATTTATTTTATGATTAAATATAAATAATTAAATATGTATGTTTAATAATATTAAAATTATAATATTTTATATTAATATTTTAATACTTTTCAATGTTTTTAAAATTAAAAATAAAATTTTACTATTCATATAATAATATTAAACTTAATTTAAATTAATTTTATACGAAAATAAAATTACCCTACATTTTTGTAACAGCCTGTTTTCAGTGAAATCGAAACAGTGGTTTCGGGACCACAAATCTAAAGTCGGAAAATTTATATTATTATTATTATTATTTTATGTTCTACTTTATGATAGAAATACAGTATAAAAATTTCGTTAAGAAATTTTATCGTTTATATACTTAATTTGATGAAAATGACTAAATTTCATTAAGTGAAAAAGTTCAGTTCTAATAGCTAAATGTATTAAATAGCTATAGAATTTGAAATTTTAGGTCCTTATATAGTAAATAGACCATTAAAATGCTTAGTGGTTAATCATGAATAGTCATCATTGGAAATTTCATGAAACATTAGGGTTAATTTTGGAAATTATCAATTAAAGTGATATTAAATAAAATAAAAAAAATCTATTATCATCATCCACCACCAAATAAAAAAAAGAAGAAGAGAAAACATAGCCATGGAAGCTTGAGATATTAGCAAGCTTGTTTTGCTTAATTAGGTATGTATTCTTATCCTGTTTTTAATGATTTTTATGTTTCCAATATCGTAGTAGCTTAATCTAGCTAGCCTGAGGATTAATTTGCAAAATTGTTAAAGTATTAGGGTTTTGCCATTGATGAGTATGCTTGAATTTTGAAGTTTTATGATAGAAAATGAAAAGTTATTGTTAGATAAACAACTTTTGTAAAGAAATTTTGATGAAATTATCAATTAGGGATTAAATTGAAAAAGATGATAAATTTACGGTAAAATCGTGAAATTGTTAATTATATGGGCTTCTATTAAAATGTATAGAAATTGACTAGGCTTGAGTAATGATTAAATTGCATGAAAGTCATTTTTCGAGCTTAGGGACTAAATTGTAATAAATTAAAAGTATAGGGGCAAAATATTAATTTTACCAAAAAAATGTTTTTGGACTAAATTGAATATGAATTATATTAAATTGAGTTAAATTCATTCGTATAGATCCGGTTAGACCTAGTATAGAGTTAGATCGAGGTAAAGGAAAAATATCGGATAGTCGTCTTTGTATCTACGTAAACTTAACGAGGTAAGTTCGTGTAATTAAATTGTACATTAATATGTGTTAAATTGAATTATTGTTTTTGAATTGTACAATTGCCATGAATAAATACCGATTGTATACTCAACAATTACCGAGTCTCGTGTGAATCTTATGAAATTCGTAGGATACAAATGACATGTCATTAGGGTTACCGATTTGGTTGGGGTTTTGCATGTGTTGCGAACACACTACAGCTCGTATGAGCTTCCCGTTATACAACTTGCATGAGCTTCCCGTTATTCAGCTCGGAAGAGCTTCTCGTTTATAGCTCGTATGAGCATACATGAATATGAATTGATAGATTATAGTTTAGTACACCTCGTGTGTACTACCCGTGTATTCAATGATATTTTAAATGGTTCAATGGGCACAGTTTTGTTATGAAATCATATAAGTTTGATATGAACTATTATCGGTATATACATGAAATACATGAAATATGATTATTTGATGAATTCCACCATGTGTGTTGGATTTTATATTTGATTTTCATGGCTAATATGTTGGTGATCATGTATTTAGGCTTTTAGTCAAATTGATTGAGATATGCTATGTTTACTTACCTATTTTGTGGAAATATGGTAAGTTAAATTCTGTATTATATGAACTTACTAAGCTTAAATGTTTACTCTGTGTCATTTTCCATATTTTATAGTAATTCGGAAGCTCATTCGGGTTGGAAGCTTGTCAGAGCTATTTCACACTATCCATCGGCTTTTTTAATACTTTCAGTAAATCAATGCCGGTTATAATGTTATGTATAGGATATTTTGGCCAATGTTGGTATATAAATGTTTTGTTGAGGCAAGCCATTTGAATGACTTGTGTTTGATATATTTTGATGGGTTTATACATGTGGCCTTAACATATTTGATGTGTGTTTGATATGGTTGAATGATGGAAAACTTATAAGTATATTGATGATTGGTTTGAAATAGTATATTTGGTTTAAATGTTATTAATTTGTCATTTGAGGTGCCTAGGGGCATATTGATTGTATGTTGTGATGGTACATGTTTAAGACTTAATTTTAACTTGATTTGAATGCCTTATTATGGTTTGTTGATGTGCAAATTGTTGTGTTTAGGTTGGTACCAAATTGGGTGAGAAATGTGGCTTGGAAAATGACTTATTTTCATCCACACGGGCAGAGACACGGGCGTGTGTCTCAGTCGTGTGTGACACACGGTTAGGTGACACTGCCGTATTTCCCCTGTATCTTTTAAATTGCGCAAGTCAGTATGCTCATGCGGCCTAGCACACGAACGTGTGGCTTGGCCATGTGACCCAAGTCAGAGAGTTACACAGGCACGGACACGGCCTGGGACACGGCCTTATGTCCCTATTTCGAATGTCCACACGGCCTGAAATACGGACGTGTCTCCTGATCGTGTGAGTCACACGGCTTGACCACATGGCCATGTGTCCTCTGCAACTTTGAAAAGTTTTAATGCTTTCTGAAATTTTTTTTAGTTCCCGATCTAGTCCGACTTGTTTCTAACGTGTATTTTGGGCCTCAAAGGCTCATATAAGGGACTATATGTTTGATTTCGATTAATTACTAATATGAATTCTATATTATATGAAATGTCTGATTAATTGATTTGTAAACTCCGGTAATACTCTGTAACCCTATTTTGACAATAGATACGGGTTAGGGGTATTACAACTTTTTCAGAAAATTACTTACCCTTTTCAAGAGAGTAAGTCATTTTAGAGGAAAAAAAATTATTTTCCGTTAATTGAACTATTTTTCATTAAACAAATAGGAAAATGCAAAAAATAATTTCTGTGAAAAAAAACGCATTAGAAGAAGCTTTTGCTATTTGTGTAATAACTCAAATTTTACGGTTATCGGAAAAAATGTATTTTCGAGTCTCCGTTATTGAAAAATGGATCTGTAAATAATTATAAATTTTTTAAAAAAAAAGTTAATTGAGTGATTAATTAGAGTTTAATTAAGTGAATTTAGCTTAATTAAGGATAATTGATAAAAGGATTAAATTGAATAAAGTGTGAAAGTTTAATTATAGATTAAAAGTAAATAAAAAAGACCAAAATGAAAATTATGTCATTTAGCATAAGTGAGGCAACATATAAAGTAAAAATCTAAGATTTTTGCTTAGATTTCAAATTATAAAATATATATATTTATTAGTAATAAATGATATTAAATTAATTAAATAATTATATTATAAGATTTTATATGATAAATATATTAAATAATGACAAATGTATGGTTATAAATGAATACAAATGTACTAATAATATACACATGAATAAATAAATAATACTTATTATTTAAGTATAAATACATATGTGTGTGTGTATATATATATATATGAAAAAGAAAGAAAAAAAAATAGAAATGAAGAAAACAAAGCAAACGAAACAGAGAGCAGGGGAAGGAAAGAAAGAAAAAGAGAAAAGAAAGAAGAAAAGGGGAAAATTAAACGTGTGATGCTTGGAAGTTTAATAGGTAAGTCAATTTAGCCCTTTTTATTTGATTTTGATGTTTTAGAAGCTTTGGAACAAGATTTTGATAAAATTAAGTTGATATTTTGAAAGTTAATAGATTTCTAGATAATGTTCATGTTGAGTAAAATGATGAAATAAGGGTTTAATTGATAGAAATTCAAGTTAGAAATGAAATAAGGATTGAATTATAAAGTAATTCATAATTTTTATGTTGAAGGGCTAATTTTTAAAGTTATTATGGATGAGTGCTGGAATCATATGATGAATAAACATAGAATTGAAGCTTTAATTTTGATATATGACAATTTTATCAAGTAAAATTAATGGAAATTGATTTTAGGACCTAATTGTGAAAATGTTTGGAATTAAAGTCTAGTGCTGAAATTATGATTTCCAAAAGTTTTAAAGTAGTTTAAAGTGATATAATAAAGTGTTAATTGAGAAAAATTATCTCAATTGAGAGGCTAATTGAGTAGGGACGAAATTGTTATTTATTAAAGCTTAAGGGGAAAAAATGGTAATAAACAGCTTGCACTAAAACAATATTAGACAGCAGCAGTAGAGTAACTTTGAAAAATCACCATAAATTGTATAAATTGAATTAGAAGATAAAAAAAATATGAAATTAAAGCTTATTGAGTCTAGTTTTTCATAGAATAAACGATGTAAGCAATGGATTTGTAAATCATGAGATATAGTGAATTTTGTGAGACAAAGTCAGAATAAACTCGGGTTCCCCTATTCTGACTTTGGAAAATCATAAAAAAATGGATAGAAATATTTATGGGCTTAAATTTATATTTTTAGAATTATGAATGAGTCTATTTTCAAGATAAATAAACGGGAATATCATTCGAATTCTGTACAAGGATATAATTAGTTTTTAGTGAAGAAGGGTCAGAACTGTCAGACAGCAGAACATGGGTAACTTTAAAGAATAAAATGTACTTATTGGCTAAACCAAAAATTCTTAAAATTTTATGGTAAAAATATATATGAGTCTAGTTTAATATAAAATTTTTTTTATCTTAATTTGGAGTTCTATATCTCCATATATAAATAATTTAGTGACTATAACACAGATGAATAGCTTGAATATTCATAAAAATAAATAATAAAAATTATAGATGATGTTACTTACAAGTGTGTTATATACTTTAAGGATGTGGAATGGAGAGGAGGAGTAGGAAAATATATATGAATATCCAGCTAGCATGGCTAATTTGCATGTTTTAGGCTTAAGGACTAAATAGAATAAAAGTAAAACTTCAGGGGCAATTTTGTAAAAATGTAAAAAATGACCAGTAAAACTTCAGGGGCAATTTTGTAAAAATGTAAAAAATGACCAAATTGAAGGGAATGAATTATTTTATCCAAATTAATAAATTGAATGAAATTTTCAATTTAAGATCGAGTGAAAATCGGGAAAATGGTAAATTACCAAAATGCCCCTGAATCTTGATATTTCTGCAATTTCGCTAGGTAAGTTCGTGTAACTTGAATTGTATTCTTAAATGCTTGAAATGTATATTTTTGATATGAATATGATTTGAATGTTTATTATATGAAAATTGATAAAACATTGATATATTTGATAAAAAAGGGGGAAGAAATCCTGGTTGAATGAAAGGAAAACTCGATGGATCTCTGAAAAGGAATTGACGGTAAAAAGGATCTATCCCGGACGGATGATCCTATCCTGATATAGCCCTCCCGAAGAATATGTGGAAAATGGATTTAGCCCGGACGGGTAATCCGAATTAGGGTCTGAATTTAGCCTGAACTGGTAATTCAGATCCAAGCTCATTAGAGTAATTGAAGTTGCAGGGGATTTAGCCTGGACTGGTAATCCCGACAATACTCTATGAGTTTATATTATAGGGGATTTAGCCTGGACTGGTAATCCCACTGTAAGGATGAGGTTCGCGGGAGTGTGCTCTCTGATATGAAATGTGTAAGACCATGGTTGAAAGATACTATGGCAACATGATATGAAATGTGTAGAACCATGGTTGAAAGATACCATGGCAACATGATAGAAAATGAATAAGACCATGGTTGAAAGATACCATGGCAGCGTGACATGAAATGAATAAGACCATGGTTGAAAGATACCATGGCAACATGACGGGAAAATGAATAAGAACATGGTTGAAAGATACCATGGAAACATGACAGAAAATGAGTAAGACCATAGTTGAAAGACACCATGGCATCATGTCAAAGATAAATAAGACCGTGGATGGGAGACAGTATGACATCTATTGAACAATTGATTCTTCAGGTAATATGTACCGAATGACGAATGGTTATATGAAATGGTTGTGTGAAATGCTTACAAGAACTGGTCATATGGAAATATATGTACAAAATAGTTGTATGAAATAATTATAAAGATAGATAAACGAAATAAGAATAAGTACATGGAATATAATTTATGTTAAGTTTGATATAAACTTTAACGGAATAAATATACATAAAATATATGGAAATGATGGAGCATGAAATATTGATATAATGAAATGATTGATATATATACTTATGAAAAAAAAACGGTAAGAGAATGATATGTTTCATGACATGTACATATATGATTGTCTTTGATATGTTGATACAAGGAAATTATGTAAGTAAAGACAATTATTAAATTCAAGTGTGACAAGTCGAGAAAATAAGTATATCAATGTTGAGTTTATATGAAATATGTGCAAGTATATTAACAATGATGTTGTTTGACGCTTAGACAAGTACTAAGCTATTGATTGAATGGTAACATGTTTAATTATAAGGAGCATTGAAATGGTAAGTACTTAGATGAAAATAAAATTTAAGATTTTGCGAATTTTTTTTTATAATCCCGATTTAATTCCAGTTGGTTTTTAGTGTATGTTTGAGGCTTCGAGGGCCCAATAGAGAGACGTTATGATTATTTTCAAAATCAGAATAATAAATGACTCAGAATTATCTAAAAATTTTCAGTAAACTCCAGTAATGCCTTGTACCCTATTCCAGCAATGGATACGGGTAAGGGGTGTTACAATTTGTTTATACAATCTTATTAGGAAATATTACTAAGCACACACAAAGTTCAGAGAGGCCTTTTATGCATATCGTTCCTTTCCCCTAAAATGTTAACATGGTAAAGCTACTAAAGGGGTTACTGCAACAACAGTTTATTGTTGTCCACATATATGTCTTAGAACATCTCCTATGCAGCGCCACCCTCATGGAGGAGCATTTGATCAAAGTGCCACACACCTGCAAGTCGGACCAAGAAATTGCCCTCGGTGATTAGCGAGAAATGGAGAGGACTTTTTATGTACTGAAAGCAAAATTGAACCAAAGAGAATGCTTACCGTGGCCTTTTCCAACAAGCCTTAATTGAGCAACATATTCTGATATCTTCTTAATGGCTTCTACCTAAAAAAAATTTAGATAGTCAAAGCACAACTTTATTAGAATCTATGTTGCTTAGAGTCTTTATTTTTATTAAAATATCGTGTTTACGCTTGTGTCAACACATGGATACGAGGATATGACCTTCAAGAATACTCCAAAAATATTTTTTTTGGTTATTTGAAAGAATCCTTCTTGATTGTAAGAGAAGAGTTGAGAGATTTATTCTCATCTACTCAGACAAGAACTCACTTTCAATGAAATCTGCCATCTGAGGGTCATTGTTTTGCTCTGCTACCTGTTACTCATCAAGAATAAAGAGTACATCCAATGAGAACTAAGTTGCAGGCTTATTAGTTAAACACCTTGATCTACATCTATTGCTTAGAGTTCAAAACAGGTAGAGCTGTTAATAGTACTTTGCTTTCAGGATTTTGGATACACGTCATTAGGTTAAGAAGTATTACATTGTGCAGGCTGAGAAGCTTCTCATTAGTCAACTTCTCCAACGATAATGCTAATTCCACAGCTGAATTAGAGGTATATACAGCAAAATATTTTAGCTCTTGAAAGTGTGTTTTTTTGGGTTTGGATCTCCAATAATTTCAAAATCCTTAACCAAAGTGATACATTTTCTTTAGATAACCGGTTAATTCCATCAACTTTTTAATGATTTAACATTCACAACTAATAATACAACACCATATGGCAACATAGACATGTGACAAGTATTATTTAAAATGAAAATTTATAAAATATTTAAAACATTATAAATATGTAAAAAATAAAAATATTAAAAGAACCTATAAAAATTCAAGAAATAAATTCTAAAAATATCATAAAAATAATAAAAACAGAAAAATTATAGTTTTATTAAAAAATCAGTTTTTTATATTATTTTTTAAAATTATAAATAAAATAAAATTACCCAAAGAAAATGCATTAACCTAACCTAACAAATAGATCTTCATGTTATCTGAATCTGGACATTAATTTATCTAGGTTTATTAAGCAAGTGAAATAAAATAGTTAAAAAATTATTTTTTTAAAAAATTAACTTTTTAAAAATATATAGTAAATTTTTGAGAAACGTGATATTATTAGAAAAAAATGTACAATTTTGTTAACGGTTTCGAATTTTAAGGGCTAATTAAGTAAAAAAGAAAAGTCCAAATTGCAAATTTCGGTGGCAAATAAATAAATAAATAAATAAATATTAACCTTATCTAATACTAATATGAAGAGGGGAAAAATTATGAGAAAATATTTTCAAGCATGAAGCCACTAAATTAGTGAGAATAAGCATGTAAAGGAGACAGTGGTTTACCATATAATGCATCTCCTTTCTCTGCATGCTCAAACTCTGAAAGGGGCAACAGTATGGGGTGTAGTTTTACTCTTCCTCCACGTATGTTCTATATATATATATATCAGTTCAACACAACTATAATAAATAAACCAGGCAGGCTAATAAACAAAATAGACGTTCAAGAACCTGATACTCCATCAACTTCTCTGCATGTTCTCTTTTCTCCTTCATTAGATTCCTTGACAACCTGATTGCAACAACATCAACTATTATTCATTATTTACAAAAATGAAGACATTTTTTTGTGTGTTTTCTTACTTGGCTAAGCCTTTGAGAGCAATATTGTCTCTATCGAAGTAAGCATACAAAGAGTGGTACACATAGGACACGCTGTATTCCACACTATAACACAAAAAAATAACCTCGAATAAATCTGAAAATCTTAGCACGCACTTAAAAGATTACAGCAACAGTGAAGTAGGGCATTGACTTAATTTGCTCGTTGATTGCGGCCTCACAGTCATCTGTATATTTATGACGAGCAAGTGAAACCTGAGAAGTCACTGGAATATCAAAGTCCTCCTTCTTGAGCTCTTCAAATAGCTGAAACACTACCCTTGTACGTGCAAGGTTTTCGGTTTCCAAGGAAGCAAAAATCCCCGAAGCCTTTCCATGATGTTTCCTCGGCGGGAAGAAACTCGGAGCAGATGATAATGCTGGGAACCCCCAAAGGGGACGAGAACATGAGACCGAGCTCAAAAACATAGCTGTGACTGTGAGGAGATTGGATTCTAAGAACTGGGTCTTTTACAGAAGAAAGGTAGTTGATGGAAGACGGGATTGAAGGGGGATACATCATATACAGAAATATGGCATAGGTTGGGGGAATATTCTTGGAATTCCAGAGTGGATGAGGATGGTTTTGGAGCGTCTGATAGGAAATGGATAGACGATGGTAGATGAAAACACGTAGGCTGGCGTGTGCCCAACTCGTGGTCTTTCCATTTCAACTTGCTTTTGTGGAAATAGAAATTAGAAAGGCCGAAAATATCCTGTCCACATTGCAATATTTAGCGTCATCAATGAGCTGTCTCCAAGTGAATTTAAGTTTTCTCAGTTGTGCAAGTGTTTCAAGAAAACCCTATTCGCTCGTTCTTTCATTCAGACAACCGTCTAGGAAGCACATATAGCCTCTAATAATATCTGTAAGATGTTTGTACGATTGGAAGTTAGTGTAAGCATAACAAAATGGGTCAAAATTTGCTATTAGACTGATAAACCATAATATATACATATTTTTGCCCCATGCTTAGCATATTTATGGATGATTTTTCCTTGGTTTCATTGAATTTGATGCGCCTAATCCTTTAATTTCATGTTTTATACTCAGGAAAGCTTAGGATAGCGAAAAGAGCGAGAAACATGCCAAAAAAGGGCAAATTGGGCCTAAATCAGTGTTTCACACGGCCTAGGCACTTCCACACGGGTGATCCACACGCCTGTGTGTGACACACGAGTAGATTACACGAGTAAATCTGTTACACGGCCTATTCCTTATTTAATTGGTAGTTTAAATATTAAGAATGCATTGGCTGATTTAGGGGCAAGTATTAATGTCGCGCCCTATAAAATGTTTAAACAACTAGGTCTGGGGAAACCCAAACAAACTAGGATGAGCATTCAATTAGCAGATAAAAAATTAGAATTCCTAGGGGTATTATTGAAGACGTACTTGTTAAAAATGATAAATTTATATTCCCAGTTGACTTTGTTGTTCTAGACATGGATGAGGATAGTGACATACCTCTAATTTTAGGAAGGCCCTTTTTAGCAACTGCTAGAACTATCATTGACGTTGGCACAGGTGAATTGATACTTCGTGTAGGAGATGACACGATTAAACTTCAAGCTCGTAATTTTGCTAAAATATCTAGTAATCGAGATGATTGTTTAAGTTCTGTTAATTTGAGTAACATTGCAACTCAACCTTCTCTTCAGGAGTCCCCTAGGAAGAATGTGATGGAGTCTCATTCTAATCCATGCCAAAAAAACAGAGTGACTCATGAAGAACGAAGGCTTCAGATCGATGAACTAGACGAATGGCGAATATATGTCAAAGAGAAACCAAAAGCACACGATGAATCAAAGCGACGCCATGATGAGTGTAGGGATGAAATAAAGCAATTTAAGGTCGGGGACAAAGTATTGTTAGATGAAAAAGACCCTAGAATTGCTACTTCGGAGTTCAATACAAATAGAGTGACTCCTTTTACGGTACTTAATCTTTTCCCATATGACACAATTGAGGTATATCATTCTAAATTCGACACTTTCAAGGTAAACATTACTCGACTTAGACTGTATGTGGATAATTGAATTGATAATAAGAAACAGGGGTCTCAACTCCTCGAACCACCATGACTGTACAAATATGAGGTGAGTCAAGCTTAGACTATAAATAAGCGCTTCTCGGGAGGAAATCCGAGCACTAACCCTACTAAATAACTTAGTTGTTTTTCCTTTTTGCTTTATAATCTGACTGCAGGTATTTTTGGCACACACGGTCTAGCACACAGGCGTGCTTTAGGCCGTGGGCTCCCCACGGGTAGTAGACACGGGCGTGGCCCTGGCCATGCTAAAACAAGACAAATATTTTTTCCAAGACAGGATGACACACGGGCTGTGATAAATAGCCACGGTCGTGCGACATGGCCGTGTACACCACAGGGTTAAGGGACACGGGCGTGTCCCAGACCGTGGTAAAACTGCACCTTAATTTCCAAAAAGATCAACAGAGACACGGCTTATGATAAATCACCACCGTCGTGCGAGACGGCCGGGGGAGTCACACGGCCTGTCACACGAGCGTGCTTGAGGCCGTGTGAGAACTTGCCCAAAAATTAAAACGATAAACGAAGTCAGAATAAACCACGGGCGTAGGTCACGACCGTGCTTAAAGGCCGTACATAATCCTAATTAATTGACACGGGCGTGGGAGAAATGAAATAGAGCACCACATGACCGTGTGATATGGCCGTGTGGGTCACACAGCCTAGACACAGGGGCGTGTCCGAAGGTCGTGTGCTAAACTGACTTAAAACATCAACCCATAAGCACGGACGTGGAGAACCGTACACAGTTGTGGGAGAAGCAAACAAATGTACACACGGTAGTGCGACGTGGCCGTGTGCACCACATGGCCTGGACACATGGGCGTGGCCAATGAACCGTGTGCAACACTTTCATGAAAAACACAGGCTAGGAATGCACCATATGGGCGTGTGCCACGGCCGTGTGGCCCAAAACAGGGTTTACACGACCGTGGCCCCCAATTTATCCCCCCTAACCCTAATTTCCCCCTTTCCTATTTAAACCTCCTAACACTATTCATTATCTTCCCCACTATTCATCTCCTCACTCCAGCCACCACTCTCTAACGAACTTCCGGTGACCAACACTTCACTTCCCTTCCCTTTTTTTTTCCTCTCTTCTTTTTCCCCATCCTTGGCCAACCCCATAACCCCCTCTTTTTTTTCCCTCACACAAACCTTAGCCGCTGCTCCCCCTTGTCCCCTATTCCGACCACCCCTTATCGCCATTCACCACCTAGCTACCGTTCACTCATCCCGGCCTTGGTTCACCATCTTTCCCCTATTTCCTCTATTATTTGCTAATAGTTATTTTATTTTCTATGTTCTTTTTTATTCTTACCATTTTTCATTATTATTATGATTAATTTTTGTAGTTTTAGATTCAATGTTATATTTATTTGGTTATGCCTGTTTTTGGTTTTATTCTTACTCTACTTTCAACCATGCTGTTTCTAGTTATTTTCATTATCGTAAGATGTTCCTTCATTTTTACTTATTAGGTGCAGTGGGTTATCTTGATAGTTTAGTTAAAATTTCTCTTATTATAACCACTTAGATTCGTATGTTCTTAAGTTGACTTCACATATTGTCAAATTTTTTTTTCCGTATGTTTGGTTGATGGTGCATATAGGACTAAAATTCCATCTTGCGTTTTCTAAGTTTTTCCGTATTTGATTAGGTGTCACTTATGCCAAATCCATTCATATTATAATGTTTTCTATTTCAGGACTCGAGGAAAGAAAACTTCCGTCCTCACCTCTAAAAAGTAAAAATGAGCGTCATCCTCCTCGGGCCCCACTACCGAGATACGACACCCATTCCTCCAATTCCCACCAGGGCCCCAAGAAGAACTATTTCAGATTCTACGTGCCCGACCCCTTGGTGTGGGAGGTTGCATCGATTAGGCCGCACTAGAGCAGGTCCACCTAGTTGATTTGGTTCGAACATTCTTTACCACCGCAAATTGGGACCGCTTCTTTGATATCATCGAGCCAACATATTTGGAATTCACCTTGGAACTCAGCTCGACTTTCCAGTTACAGATAGTGATGGCGGAGTATGATGACCCAGGAACAGTTCAATTCCGCCTTGGCGGTCTATTATGTCAATTGAGTGTCCCTAAATTTGGAGCTGCCTTGGGACTCTACACCGACAAGTTTATGGAGGCCGAACATTTCCCCCACCTCTACCGCCACATACATCGTTCACCTTCATCGTGTTGGGTAGACCTCCAGCCTGCTACAGGCATTTATGATCCTATCCGTTCAAAGGCATCGACTCTAGCTTCAGCTCTACGCTATCTCCATGCCCTTTTGGCACACACATTAACGGGGAGGCGAGAGAGCACTGGCTTTGTCAACACTCATGATGCATACTTCCTGTGGAGCATGAGGCAAGGGCCTATTTTTTATCTCGCTTACTTTGTCGCCCTTGCCTTTTGCCATCAGACAGAACAACACCGAAAAGGAGTCATCAGCATCGGCCCATATGTGACTCGTCTAGCGCGACATTTTGGGCTCTTGAATATAGTGGCGTAGTCTTCATCGCTCACGCTTATTGGCCAAATATCCCTACAGAGGATCTAGAGTATGCTCCATATGTGAATGATTGAGCGTCGTCGTGGGTTCGACCCTCCTCAATACTGACTTGCACGAGCTACCGATGAGGATGACGCTGAGGATATTCCTGATGAGATCCCTATATTTTAAGAGGACCCACCTTCACAGCCACCACAGAGTCACCGACCAGTTCATACAGTTGCTTCATTGTCTGAGGTTTCTGACCACCTTTATTGCTTTGAGCAATATTGCACTCAGCGATTCGACAGCATCGAGGCGACGCTACAAAAAATTTGCCAGTATTTTCACATATCGCCCCAGCACCACCACTTCACGATTCAGTTGTCGACGAGGACTATTAAGTCCATCTAATTTTAAAATTGTTTTTTTTCTTTTATTTTTATTTTTGCGTTTCTTTTGCACTTTCGTTATCATTTTCCTACAAGACTTTTATTAGTATAATTTGAATTTTCTTTTATCTAGCTATTTCATTATTACTAACCATAACAACCCAATACATATAAATCCCTTAAACATTATTGATGGCATCGCAGTTTCAAAAGGTTCAGTCGATGGGTACTACTAAGAAATAAACAAACAATCCTCCATGACTGCCATGTCCTGCTTGACCACGACCATAGCCACCACGACACCGACCACCACGATAACCTCTTCGCTGGGCACTGTGATTGTGGAACCCAACCTCTACCACCACCATCACCTCTATCTACATGTCACATACACATCACTTTCAATGCCTCTAAACCTGTTTCCGCTCTTTCAAGGATTACATCCAAATTCAGGGCAGTTTCGCTTCTCTCCCTCTCTTTTGATATTAGGCTTATATTGCTATTATCTATATGTGTACATTGAGGACAATGTACATCTTAAGTGTGGGGAGGTTGTTTATGTGATTATCAGAAAAAGACCTGAATTGTTATCTTGTTCTCAAATGATTTCCTCATATTACTATTAGAATGAATCTTGATTGACTTATGATTAGTATTAATATGTTTTGAATTAAATCATAGGTAACTGTGCATTGATTGTTTAAACTTTAAGACACTAGAGGATCAAGCATGATAAGTTGACTTTTGAGAATTAAAATTTCTAGGTTGTTCCCCTGAATCGAGGTATGATCTTGAAGTTTTGAATTTACAGGATTGACATCAAATACACATAAATTTCGTGAGATTTTGAGCCTTTTAGAGCATATATCTTTCTTACTCAATGATTAATTTTATGAGTATGTTAACATTGATTTGCTATTTTAGAACTTGCATCGCTTATACATGTCGAGACCACACCTTTGATTTGATATACTAAAATGATAAAGGCACTTAGGTTCTAACCCATTTACCCTATAAAAAGCCTACCTACATAATTGACCCTAGTGAACCCCTTTGAGCCTTAACTATTATTTCCCGATTTTACCCCTTAATTTTAACCTACAACTTATCCCTTTTTGATTCATTAAGAATTTATCCCTTTTTATTAACTCCCTTTTTATCGAGATTTATTTTGATTAGTTACCTAATTAAGTTCGTTCATTCCAGTTGCTGAATTATTTCTTGTTATGTATTTTCCATTATTGTACTTGTTATTAAAAAAACAAAAAAAAACTCGTATATTCATTCAAATTACATATTATTCTAAAGAGCTTGGATAAGTTATCATATTGAGAGAAAATGTAATACCCCTACCCGTATTCATTGCCAGAATAGGGTACGAGGCATTACCGGAGTTTACGAATTAAAATTTTTTTTTATATTCAATATAGCCCTTTTATAAATATCTAACCTTCCCTGTAATATTAAATCGAGACCAATCCATATCAACCAAATCAATTCAACATATTTTCATGATAGATTCATGCATTTATATAAGATAACGTCATCACATATTTATAACCAGGTTTGTTAACCATACTAATGGCTAACTTTACATTCATTTCACGTTAACATTTACTTTGTTAGCTTATACATGCCATTGATTTCCAAAATAAAGTTTCTTTATATACCGAAATCCTGAGGTTGACAGTGTGATGTGTCTCCGACCAAATCCGACCTCCGAGCTCTTAACACTACAAAACAGGGAAAAAGGAAACGGGGTAAGCACTTTGTGCTTAGTAAGCTCATGTAACAAGAATTATACTTACCTAATATTTTCAATACAATATAATAAACATTCATATATCCATTCAATGCATTATTACCCTAACATGCACAAACACAACATTCAAGTTAGTACAATAATTTCCATGTATCAATAATATATATATACCATGATTGATGTACTCATCAATACCATGATTTTCATTCCCTTATTATTTTTCATATTTATCCTGTTGAATTTATCAGAATTTCGATGGATTTTCAGAGGTACACTTTTAGTGTACAATTCCGGGTCCGTCAATTCATATTCATGTGCGCACATTTCCATTTCAGAGAGCACACTCCCGTGAACCTCAACCTTGCAGCGGGATTACCAGTCCAGGCTAAATCCCCTGCAATATAAACTCATAGAGTATTGTTGGGATTACCAGTCCAGGCTAAATTCAGACCCTAATTCGGATTACCCGTCCGGGCTAAATCCATTTTACACATATTCTTCGGGAGGGCTATATCAGGATAGGATCACCCGTCCGGGCTAGATCCTTTTTACCGTCAATTCCTTTTCAGAGATCCATCGAATTTTCCTTTCATTCAAACGAGATTTCTTCCCATTTTATCAAATATATCAATGTGTCATAAATTTCCATATAATGAACATTCAAATCATATTCATATAAAAAACATGCATTTCAAGCATTTAAGAATATAATTCAAGTTACACGAACTTACCTTGATACTTGTTTGTAAACAGTAAAAATCTATTAATCCCGAACTTTTTCCTTTCCTCGATCTAGCTTCGTATTTGAATCTTCTGGATTTGGTGCAAAAATTATGAAATACCAGCTTAAAGAACCCTCCTATGGCGTTTTTAGCTGATGGAATTGAAGAGAAATGAAGAGAAATCTAGATATTTCCTATTTAGTCCTAGTTTTATTTAGTTAATTTTGTAATATTCCAATTTTACCCTTAATTTATCAATTTTTCTGCTGATTTCATACCCTTGCCGTCCAGCCCAAATAACTTTTGGGTTTAATTGCCTTTTATATCCTTTCTCATTAGACTAATAAGCTATTTAATCACTCTAGCAACTTTTACACCTATTACAATTCAGTCCTTTTCATTTAATTGACTACCCAAACATTAAAATTTCCTAACGAAATTTTAATACCACATTAATAAATTTCATAAATATTTATAAAATTATTTTTGACTCGGTTTTATGAGATAGAGGTCCTGATACCTTATTTTACCCAATTTCTTCAATAATTTCTTTTTCTAACTAATCACTAAATTGATAAAATTTTCCTATCAATATTTTCATACGATTTTCCTATCATATAGATTTTCAAGCAAAAATATTAAAATAAATTTCTCTTTAAATCGGATTTGTGGTTACGAAACCACTGTTCCGATAACATTGAATTTACGCCATTACAACTCTCCCCCCCTTTTAAGGATTTTCGTCCTTGAAAATCTTACCAGTAAAGAGGTTTGGGTATTGTTTCCTCATTGCCTCCTCCGGTTCCCATGTTGCTTCCTCAATCTCGTGCTTTTGCCACAATACTTTCACCAAATTTATCTTTTTATTTCTAAGCTCTTTTGTCTCCCGTGCCAATATCTTGACCGGTTCTTCACTGTAAGTCATATCCGGTTGAATCTCTATTTCTGTCGGAGAAATAACATGTGAAGGATCTGATCGATATCGTCGTAACATAGATACATGAAAAACATTATGGATTCTATCAAGTTCCGGTGGTAATGCCAATCGATAAGCGACCGGTCCAATTCTTTCTATGATTTCATAGGGCCCGATAAATCTTGGACTCAATTTACCCTTTCGACCGAATCGAAGAACTTTCTTCCAAGGAGACACTTTCAGAAATACCTTGTCACCGACTTGAAATTTAATCTCTTTTCGCTTAAGGTCGGCATATGATTTTTGACGATCGGAAGCTGCTTTTAGACTATCTCGAATAACCTTTATTTTTTCTTCTGTTTCCCGGATCAAATCAACCCCATGTATCTTCCTTTCACTGAGCTCTGTCCAATATAACGGTGTTCTACATTTTCTACTATACAAAGCTTCATACGGAGCCATTTTAATACTAGACTGATAACTGTTATTGTAAGCAAATTCAATCAAAGGTAGATACCTCTCCCAATTACCTTCAAACTCTAGTATACAACATCGGAGCATATCTTCCAATACTTGAATTACACGCTCAGATTGACCATCTGTCTGAGGATGAAATGCAGTGCTGAAATACAATTGAGTACCTAAGGCTTCTTGCAATTTGTCCCAGAAACGAGACGTAAATCGGGGATCTCTATCTAATATAATGGAGACAGACACTCCATGTAACCTGACAATCTCAGATATGTACAGTTCAGCTAGTTTATCTAAAGAATAATCCATACGTACCGGAATAAAGTGAGCTGACTTTGTCAATTGGTCTACAATCACCCAAATAGCATCTTTTTTCCTCGGAGACAAAGGTAGCCCCGATACAAAATCCATAGTGATTCTTTCCCATTTCTATTCTGGTATAGTAATTGGCTGAAGTAACCCCGAAGGTACCTGATGTTCAGCTTTAACTTGTTGACATATTAAACACCTTGATACAAACTCAGAGATATCACGTTTCATTCCCGACCACCAGTACATCTTTTTCAGATCATTATACATTTTATTACTCCCCGGATGTACAGACATAGTACTACTGTGGGCCTCGCGTAGAATCTTCTGTATGAGCTCTGAATTCTGAGGTACATATACCCTACCTCTGAATAATAAACAATCATCAGAACCAATCTGAAATTCAGAATCATTACCTGACTCACACTGTGCCCATTTAACCTGTAACTTCTCATCATTCTTCTGAGCTTCACATATTTGCTGTAAAAATGTCGGTTTAGCTCTCAATTCAGCTAGGATTGAACCATCATCAGTCAATGATAACCGGGTATTCATAGCTCGTAAAGCAAACAGAGATTTCCGGCTCAAAGCATCAGCTACAACATTAGCCTTACCCGGATGGTAATCAATAATCAAATCATAATCCTTTATCAGTTCAAGCCACCTGCGCTGTCTCAAATTCAAATCTTTCTGTGTCATCAAATATTTCAAGCTTTTATGATCAGTATAAATATGACATTTCTCACCGTACAAGTAATGCCGCCATATCTTCAGCGCAAATACAATAGAAGCTAATTCAAGATCATGTACTGGGTAATTTCTTTCATGTGGTTTAAGTTGTCTTGAAGCATAGGCTATTACTTTACCTTCTTGCATCAAAACACAACCTAAACCATTTAATGAGGCATCACTGTAAATAACAAATTCCTTACCCGGTTCAGGCTGCACTAATACAGGTGCTTTCGTTAATAGGTCTTTCAATCGGTTGAAACTTTGTTGACATTTATCAGTCCACTCGAACTTTACATCTTTCTGCAATAATCAAGTCATTGGAGAAGCTATCATAGAGAATCCCTGTACAAATCTCTGATAATAACCAGCTAAACCCAAGAAACTTCTAACTTCAGATACATTCTTCGGTGGACTCCAATTGACAATAGCTGAGATTTTACTTGGATCTACCCTGATGCCATCGGCAGATACAATGTGTCCAAGAAAACTCACTTCTCGAAGCCAAAATTCACATTTACTGAATTTAGCATACAACTGCTTCTCTCGTAGAATTTGCAACACAATTCTCAAATGTTCTGCATGTTCTTCTTCATCCCGAGAATAAACCAAAATATCATCAATGAGTACTACTACAAATCTGTCTAAGTACGGTCTAAATATCCGGTTCATCAAATCCATGAATACTGCAGTGCATTAGTTAGCCCAAACGGCATAACTAGAAACTCATAATGCCCGTACCTGGTTCTAAAGGCTGTTTTTGGCACATCTGACTCCTTTACCCGTAACTGATAATAACCTGATCGAAGATCAATCTTTGAAAACATTGTAGCACCTTTCAGCTGATCAAATAAATCATCAATCTGGGGTAACGGGTACTTATTCTTTATGGTTACTTTATTAAGCTGCCGGTAGTCGATACACAATCTCAAAGACCTATCTTTCTTTTTCACAAACAGAACTGGAGCACCCCAAGGTGAATGACTCGGTCGAACAAAACCCCTGTCAACAAGCTCTTGCAATTGTGTCTTTAACTCTTTTAATTCTATAGGAGCCATCCGGTACGGAGCTATGGAGATCGGAGTAGTTCCCGGAATCAAATCTATAGAAAATTCCACTTCTCTTTCTGGTGGCAATCCTGGTAATTCTTCTGGAAACACATCAGAAAATTCACATACCACTGGAACTACCTGTATCTTTGACTCAGATACCTTGGTGTCGAGTACATAAGCCAAGTAAGCATCATACCCCTTTTTGACATACCTCTGTGCTGCCATTACTGAAATCATATCAGATAACCCCTCTGTCTGATCAGATTTAACCTGGAGCAACTCACCATTCTGACATTTTAACACAATATATTTTTGTTTACAATTTACTACCGCATCATGCTGGGTTAACCAATCCATACCCAATATCACATCAAATTCATCAAATGGCAGTAACATCAAATCAGCCGGGAAACAATAACCTCTTACCATCAGTGGACAATTTTTACAAATTTTATTCACTAACACAGACTGGCCCAAGGGGTTCGAGACTTTAACCACAAATTCAATAGGTTCAACAGATAAATTTTTAACAATTGCAAGTTTAACACAAATATATGAATGCGTAGAACCAGGATCAATCAATGCAGTAATATCAGTATCAAGTAAAGAAAATGTACCAGTAATAACATCGGGTGCTGAAGCATCTTCTCTGGCACGAATGGCATATGTCCTAGCAGGTGCTCGTACCTCAGGCCTACCTATAGTATCTTTTGTAGCTCCTCGACTACCACTGACATTACCGGATGGTCGAGGTGGTCTGCCCCTCGAAACTAGATTACTCGGCTTCGATATATGTTCAACTTCTTTTTCAACCCTTTCTGGACAATCTCTGAGGAAATGGTCAAAAGAACCACACCGGTAACAAGCCCCACTCTTAAATCGGCATTCACCAAAATGAGCTTTATTACAGTACTGGCATCTCGGTTTAGGAGTGCCAACACTGCCAACACTGGTCACTGATAGAGTAGAAGGCCTTGGATTAGTGCGTTGAGAACCTCGTTCTTTGCCCGAATACCCAATGGCTGAAGTAGAACGATCTTGATATTTCTTCAATTTCTTTGAAGCAGAAAACTGGGATTTTCCCATCGGTCTTTTACTAAAAATTCGAGCTTCCCTCTCAGCCTGTTTCTTTTCTTTGCTCAATTCTTTTGCTTTATAAGCTCTCTCTGCCAATGTAGCAAACTCTCGAGTTTCAAGAATTCCGATCAGTAACTTAATGTCTTCATTCAACCCTTCTTCGAATCGTTTACACATTTCAACTTCTGACTGTACCCATTCTCGACCATATTTACTCAATCGAACAAATTCTCTTTCATATTTAGATACTGATCTATTGCCCTGTTTTAGCTCAAGAAATTCTTTTCTTTTCTGGTCAAGGAACCTCTGGTTGATATATTTTTTTCTGAACTCTATCTGAAAGAATTCCCATGTAATTTCTTCTTTCGGAACAACTGAAGCTTTAGTATTCCACCAATGGTAAGCTGTATCTTTTAGCAGTGAGACGACACATTTCAGACATTCTTCTGGTGTACAAGATAATTCTTCCAGAACCCGAGTAGTATTTTCTAACCAGAATTCAGCCCGTTAGGAATCATCATCAACTGCTGCTCAAAATTCTTCGGCCCCATATTTTCGAATTTTATCTACTAGAGCTTTCCCTTTTCTGACAGATTCAGTACTTGTACCTTGTGGGATCTCGGGAACTGGTGAAGGAGCAGGAGGGGGAGCTTGAACTTGCTGCACTATAGGGTGAGTTCTTAAGTATTGATTAGACAATTCTTTCATCATTTGAAAGAAGGCTGTTTTTGCCTCCTCCCCTCGACCCTCTGTCTCGGACCTTCTACTGCTAGTTTCTTCTCTTTGTACTGAAGCCGGAGCATGACTCCCAGCTTCCTCAGATTGAGCTCGGTCGGATGACATTACTATAAGAAAAACACATTTTAAATGGTCAAGAGATATCACACTATCAATAATAATTTAAATGGCATGTATAGCTAATCCCGTATTTGCTACATCGGTCCTAGAACCGGCTAAACCGTAGCTCTGATACCAATAAATGTAATACCCCTACCCGTATTCATTGCCGGAATAGGGTACGAGGCATTACCGGAGTTTACGAATTAAATTTTTTTTATATTCAATATAGCCCTTTTATAAATATCTAACCTTCCCTGTAATATTAAATCGAGACCAATCCATATCAACCAAATCAATTCAACATATTTTCATGATAGATTCATGCATTTATATAAGATAACGTCATCACATATTTATAACCAGGTTTGTTAACCATACTAATGGCTAACTTTACATTCATTTCACGTTAACATTTACTTTGTTCGCTTATACATGCCATTGATTTCCAAAATAAAGTTTCTTTATATACCGAAATCCTGAGGTTGACAGTGTGATGTGTCTCCGACCAAATCCGACCTCCGAGCTCTTAACACTACAAAACAGGGAAAAAGGAAACGGGGTAAGCACTTTGTGCTTAGTAAGCTCATGTAACAAGAATTATACTTACCTAATATTTTCAATACAATATAATAAACATTCATATATCCATTCAATGCATTATTACCCTAACATGCACAAACTCAACATTCAAGTTAGTACAATAATTTCCATGTATCAATAATATATATACCATGATTGATGTACTCATCAATACCATGATTTTCATTCCCTTATTATTTTTCATATTTATCCCATTGAATTTATCGGAATTTCGATGGATTTTCAGAGGTACACTTTTAGTGTACAATTCCGGGTCCGTCAATTCATATTCATGTGCGCACATTTCCATTTCAGAGAGCACACTCCCGCGAATCTCAACCTTGCAGCGGGATTACCAGTCCAGGCTAAATCCCCTGCAATATAAACTCATAGAGTATTGTTGGGATTACCAGTCTAGGCTAAATCCCCTGCAACGACAATTACTCTAATGAGCTTGGATCTGAATTACCAGTCCAGGCTAAATTCAGACCCTAATTCGGATTACCCGTTTGGGCTAAATCCATTTTACACATATTCTTCGGGAGGGCTATATCAGGATAGGATCACCCGTCCGGGCTAGATCCTTTTTACCGTCAATTCCTTTTCATAGATCTATCAAATTTTCCTTTCATTCAAACGGGATTTCTTCCCATTTTATCAAATATATCAATGTTTCATAAATTTCCATATAATGAACATTCAAATCATATTCATATAAAAAACATGCATTTCAAGCATTTAAGAATATAATTCAAGTTACACGAACTTACCTTGATACTTGTTTGTAAACAGTAAAAATCTATTAATCCCGAACTTTTTCCTTTCCTCGATCTAGCTTCGTATTTGAATCTTCTGGATTTGGTGCAAAAATTATGAAATACCAGCTTAGAGAACCATCCTATGGCGTTTTTAGCTGCTGGAATTGAAGAGAAATGAAGAGAAATCTAGATATTTCCTATTTAGTCCTAGTTTTATTTAGTTAATTTTGCAATATTCTAATTTTACCCTTAATTTATCAATTTTTCTGCTGATTTCATACCCTTGCCATCCAGCCCAAATAACTTTTGGGTCTAATTTCCTTTTATATCCTTTCTCATTAGACTAATAAGCTATTTAATCACTCTAGCAACTTTTACACCATTACAATTCAGTCCTTTTCATTTAATTGACTACCCAAACATTAGAATTTCCTAACAAAATTTTAATACCACATTAATAACATTTCATAAAAATTTATAAAATTATTTTTGACTCGGTTTTACGAGATAGAGGTCCCGATACCTTATTTTACCCAATTTCTTCAATAATTTCTTTTTCTAACTAATCACTAAATTGATAAAATTTTCCTATCAATATTTTCATACGATTTTCCTATCATATAAATTTTCAAGCAAAAATATTGAAATAAATTTCTCTTTAAATCGGATTTGTGGTTACGAAACCACTGTTCCGATAACATTGAATTTACGCCATTACAGAAAAGCTCCCTTCATTAGTTTTGGTTAGTGTCAATTCTGGCACTTGTTTTTAATTCAATGATTAGCTTTGTTTTTCTAAGTTTGGTAATCTATTAAATTAATCTTGATTCTAACCCTCTTTTGCAGCCTTTATCTACACCTTTAACCCAAGCCTCATTACAACCTTGTTAAAGACTTTCTGATTTGTGTATCATCTCATTATAGTGGTGGAGATTTGATTTTCATGCAAGTTTATGGTAATAACTTTTCATGTTTGACTATTGAGTGCTTAATTATTGAACCTTAAACACTTTGAGTGATTTGAATGAATCATTAGTGAGGATGTCAACCTTGTCAATTTGGAATTAAGGGTGATTACTTAGATAAAGGGGGATACCTATGATTTTATGATTGAAATGTTCAATTTGGATTGTTTGAAACTTTAATGTTCTTATAGTTAAGCTCTTAACGTATGATTACTTGTGATTATTTCGAACATTATTAATGAGAATTATAAGTTAAGAAGGATTTATTTTATTTGTGAGTTGAGGATTTTGCTTGAGGATAAGTAAATGCTTAAGTGTGGGGATATTTGATAAACCATAATATATACATATTTTTACCCCATGCTTGACATATTTATGGATGATTTTTCCTTGGTTTCATTGAATTTGATGCTCTTAATTCTTTAATTTCATGTTTTATACTCAGAGAAACTTAAGATAGCGAAAAGAGCGAGAAATGGGTCAAAAATGAACAAATTGGGCCTAAATCAGTGTAATGAACCGAAAGTTACGGTATCGAAAATTGAGTCTTGAGTACTGTTTCCGTGAAATTTATTCATGAATATTTATTAGAAATATTCATGAATTATAGTTGAATGGTTATTTAGTGTTTAATTAAGTGAAGTAGCTTGAATTTAGTTTAAAGGGCTAAATTGCATAAAGAATAAAAGTTTAATTATAGATTAAAGAAGTAAAAGGGACTAATCTAGTAATTAGACCCTAAGTGCCATGTGTGTGTTAATATTGAATAACGTGTGTAATAGTTGGTATATATGTGTAATAGCTATAAGATATTTTATGTTATACCTATTACACATGTTAGTTTTATATTTATTATAGGTTAATAATAGTATAATAAGTAAAATTGATAAAATAGAAAAAGAAGATAGAAAGACTAACAGAGAGCAAACGCAAAAGAAAGAAGAAAGAAAGAAAGAAATAAAAAAGGGAAATTTGAGGATTAAGGCCCTAAAGTTTGATTGGTAAGTTGTTTTAGCTAATTTTCTTATGATTTTTATGTTTATGGATGCCTAATTCAAAGTTCTACATGTATGAGGTTAAAATGAAGAAAAATAGAGAATTTTAGATATTGATTTAGTTGAATAAATTGAGGTTTTATAGGTTAAATTGATAGAAATTGAAGTTAGAAGTGATTAGTTAAAGGAATTTCTAAGTTAGGTTTAAATAGGGACTAAGTTGAATAGAGCTCAAAATTTATGTTTTATAATGAATTTTATGAGTTACAAATTGTTAATGAGTTGATTAAAAGAGAATATGAAGCTTAAGTTAAAGAAAAAAAGATTAGTAATGGAAAAAGGACGAAATTAGAATTTTTGTAAAAGTTTGGTAGAAAGTGAATATGTGTTTTATGAATTAATATATTGATGATTTTTAATTGTATGATTGTTAGTAGCAAACGTAGCACCGGACACGTCATCAAAGAAGGGAAAAGAGAAAATGAACGAAGATACCGATTAAATTCGATAAATAGTGGTTTGTATTTCTATAAACCGAGCTTAATCGTTATTGCTATATTTGATATTTATATTGTATGAAAATGTGAATGAGGTAAGTATTTTTACCATATTGAAATGAATGTGATTTTGAATACCCTATTAACAGTGTCGGGCTAGTCGGATATAGTTGACATGTCATAGGAATTGGAAGTATTGGGATATTCCGACATTGATTCGATGAGACACTATGTGTCGACTACTGTTAAAGTTTCGGATTTGTTCCGATGAAGTACTTTGTGTACTATAATGTTAAAGTTTCGGATTTATTCCGATGAAGCACTATGTGCTTATCCCGGAGTGTGGGTTGGATCCGTGTATCCGTCAGTGTCCGAGTTATGTTAATAAGGGTAAATAAAGTAAATATTATTAAAGTACTGATTGATATTGAATAATAGCAATAATGTGTTTGAATTACCATGTTTTAAAGTTGATTAAGCTATTGTTTATAGAAATACCACTGAGAGTATTCTCAGCGTACGGTTTGTTTCCGTGCGCAGGCCAGGTACGAAAGTATAAGGACTCAGCATACAAGCCGATCCCCAAACTCAAATTGGTGAAGTTTCTATCTTTTTGGAAAATGGCATTGTACCTAGGATGTCTTTTGGTCATTTTGAAAGTATCTAAGTTGTTAAGTGATATTTTGGTATGTTTTGTAAATGTTACCAAAACCTTAAGTATGGTATGTTTTGATATGTTAGTGAAGAGTAATAAGAGGAAGTGTTGGTAAATATTGTAGAGAGAAGAAATGAAGATGTTATAAACTTAGTTATCAACATTTTATACTAAAACAGATTTGGATAGTAGCGGTAGTCCAACTTTGAAAATATACCAAAAATAGTATAAAGTGAATTAGATAATGAATAAAATTTTTAATTGAAGCTTAATGAATCTATTTTTATATGGAAGAAACAAAATAGGTAAAAGAGTTGTATTTTATGAGATATTTACGTTTTGGTGAAACAGGGTTAGAACAATTTCTGGATTCCCTATTCTGACTTTAGAAATTCACCATAAATTGTATATTAAGAATTAGGACTCAAACTTTATATGTATGGATTCCTTATTGAGTCTATTTTTAATTGAAACAAATGGCTTAGTCATTTGATTTCTGTACAAGAATAAATTTGATTCGTAGTGCACAAAGGTTAGAGTAGCCAAACCCTGAAATAGGGGAGACTTTTTCTAATAAACTGTACTAATTGGCCCGACCAAAAATTCTAGAAAAAAATTAGTAAGTAGATATATGAGTCTAGTTTCAGGGAAAATTTACAGAATTAGATTTCGAGTTTTGTAACTCAAGATATGATTTTTTTAGCAACTGTGACGCAGATGGATAGTTTACTATGAAAACTGTTTAAGTGCTAAGATAAGTTTTGTAATGTCTCTCCTGCTCGACTCCGGCGACGGTCTCGGGTAGGGGGATGTTACAATCAGTGTTTCACACGGCCTAGGCACTTCCACATGGGTGATCCACACGCCCGTGTGTGACACACGGGTAGATCACACGCCCGTGTATCATGGCCGTGTCGACATTAATCCAAGTCACAATTGCACACAGCCTGAGCACCTTCACACGGGCGTGGGACACGGTCGTGTCCCTGTCGAGCCCAAGTCTAGTTCTACTCGGAAAATGCTAATTTTGGGCTATTTTGGGCATTCGAAAGTCTATATAAACACCCTAGAAGAGGATTAGGGAGGACATGCAGAGTTGAAGGTAGAAAATATTTAAGGATAGCCATCGAAATCTCTTCGAAGGCAGGATCTACATCAAGACTGAAGATATTCATCCAATTTCCTAGAAGTCCTTGGATTTCTTTATGTTTTGTTATTTTCTAAACTTTGAGATGTTTTCCATTATTATTATGAACTAAACTCCCTAAATACCTAAGGGAGATAAAACCTAAGACGGATCTTATTATTATTTAAGTTATATGATAAATACTTGTTCTAATTCTTAATTGTGAATTTAACCCTTGTTTTAATATTCCAGAATATTAATTCAGGTTTTTGATGTGCTTATTCAGTAGAGCAAAAGTCCCTATTTAAGAGTAGATCATTCATAATTAAGCGGAGTTGTATGCAATCCTAGAGATAGGACGACATAAATCTGCCAGATTAGAGTCAAATCTAATAAGGGAATCCATAGATCGAGTTAATGCAACAATAAGGGTTTTAATTAGAAAGAGATTTCAATTAATCAACCTAGAGTCAGTTGTTTTTAGTCTTGAGAGAGATATTAACATAAATCAGGGATTACTAAGGATTAAGTCAAGTGAATAAATCGTCTAACTCAAATGTAATAAGTGAAGTTTAGATGGATTCTTTCTCGGGTATTGTCTTCTCCATCGATTTTCCAAAAAGTATTCTCGAATTTTAATCTCTGTCGTAATCTTAGTTAATTAGATAATTAGTTTTAAATAAAACATTACCTTAATTTTTAGGCTAGATAATAAAAGGATAGTAATTACTAGTACTTCAGTCCTCGTGGATGCGATATTTCCAGTCTTACCATAACTATACTACTGTTCGATAGGTGCGCTTGCCTTAAGTCGAATTTTTAGTTAGTTCCACGACCATCATAGACCTTGTATTTTGAGTAATTTGTGTATTTACTATTTGTACTTTAATTTGATCAATTTTAGTATCTGTACTTTTCGAATTTTGAAATCTTAGTCCTAACCCAATGGTAGTAGTTAAATTTATTTGGTTAAATTATGTCATTAGTCTCGTATTATGCTTGAAGTTATAAATTTAGTCCACAATCACCAATTGAATCATTAAATTTTAGTCTTAATACAAATGAAAATCGTTAAATCTATTAACTAATTTTTTGTGAGTAATATATGAAAATAACAAACAGATATAGCATTGCACATGTGATAATATATTTGACAAATCAAATTTTAAAAATAACAGAGCTATCATTTAATTAGAACTAAAATCTTCAAGTTCTAAAATAATAGAGACTGGAAATGGCCAAATTAAAGTACAAGTACTAAATCCACAACTTACATAGAGTATAGGGTCTAATAGTAGAATTATACCTAAAAAAATTGGTCAGTACGTTGGGTTAAAATGAAATTATAAATTGTTGAGTATGACATATATTTCAGTCAAATTTTAAAGATAATCTCCCAGTTAAACTCTGTTTATTTGTTTTATTCGAACTTTGATTAGTCCAAATTATTTTATTATTGTTTGACATACGAATTTAGCCTATAAATAGGATCTTTTACAATCTTAGAAAATACATCCATTAAAGATTAGAACTTATAACACTTTTTGGAGAATTTTGTGTTTACATTTTGAGGGTTCTTTGTTTTCGGGTTTCAGGGTTTAGTTTTTATCTCCATCTTTTGTATTCTTCGTTCTTTTTCCATTACAGTAAAATTATCTTTGCCCGTGGTTTTTTGTCCTTTTTGGAAGGCTTCTTCTGCGTTAAATTTATGTGTTCAATTTTTTAATTTTTTCCACTATTTGTTTACTTGTTTGTTGCTTAATCGGGTCCGTCCCCAACAAGTAGTATCAGAACTAGTTCAATTTTTGTATATTTACTTGTTTAGAGATGGCAGCAATAATGTTTGACATTGTGAAGTTCGATGGTGTCACAAATCTCAATATGTGGCAAGTTCAGATGATGACAATTCTAGTTCAAACTTGTAACGCCCCGTACCCGAGACCGTCGCCGGAGTCAAACACGAGGTGTTAATAGACTTAATTCATTACTTAAACAGCTCAAACAATTTATTTTTAAAATTTTCAGTCAAGCTAGCAATCTGCGTCATAGTCGCTTAAAAATTCATATCTCGAGTTCCAAAACTCGAAATCAAATTCCGTAAATTTTCCCTAAAACTAGACTCATATATCTATTTACTAATTTTTTTATAGAATTTTTGGTCTAGCAAATTAGTACAGTTTATTAGTTAAAGTCTACCCTGTTTCAGGGTTCGACTACTCTGACCTCTGTGTATTACGAAACAGATATCTCCTTGTATAGAGTTTTAATGACTATGCCATTTTTCTAATAAAAGTAGACTCAATAAGGAATCTGTACATATAAATCATGACTTATAATTATCTTTGAACAATTTATGGTGAATTTCCAAAGTCAGAACAGGGGATCCAGAAATTGCTCTGGACCTGTTTCACAAAAATTTAAACATCTCATAAAATATAACTCATATACCTATTTTGTTCCATCCATATGAAAATAGACTCATAATTATTCAATTCCATATTTTATTCATCATCTAATTGTATCTCTACTATTTTTAATGATTTTTCAAACTCACATCACTGTTGCTGTCTGAATCTATTTTATGGTAAATTTTACCTATTTCATGGTTTCCATGGATTAGCTAGCAATTTAGCATACATAACACCAAATATGATCATGATTAGCCATTCCAATGACTAATCATTACCAAGCATTTCCATACCACTCAATAACCATATCATAAGACCATATATACAAAATGATTATAATGCTATACATGCCATACTCAAAATATACAAGCCATTATGCCAAGATGGTATACGGATAGTGTGAGTGTGCCTCCGACTGTTCCCGATTTTCGAGCTGGCTTGTCAACACTACAAGGAATGAAAAGGAGGGAGTAAGCATAAATGCTTAGTAAGCTCACATGCAAATAACAAGTAACACAACTATATACGCAAACATAAAACATCATTTGCATAATCATCACCGAGACATTCATATCACATTTTCATTTATCATCTTACCATATTGTTGTTATATCGAGTTTTCAACCCGAGGGTTAAGTACATACCTGTTCAAAGTATTCATTTCACAACACTTACCAATACGTCCCTTTCATCTCGAGTATTCCTCCATTTGAGTAGAAATTTACCCGTTGAACACATCGGAATATAATCTACCATGTAACCCGCCCATAAGCGAACTCGGACTCAACTCAACGAGCTCGGGCATTTGCATCCATGAGTGAACTCGGACTCAACTCAACGAGTTCGGACATTTGCATCCATAAGTGAACTCGGACTCAACTCAACGAGTTCAGATGCTCAACCATCCTAGTGACATGTCACTTGTATCCTGATCTATTCCTAAGGTTCAAACGGGCGTTTTCCTCGATCACACATCTTTGCCATCTTCCACGGAATATCAAAATTGATACTTCGGTGATAGTTCATACTCATCAAGTAATTCACATAATTACATATTATTCAACAATAACCACAAAGCATAATATTTCATGATAATAATTAGCATCATATCATATAAACAACATTAAATTGCTTAAAATGACAATTATGTTACTACATTTACACATGAACTTACCTCGTATGCGAAAATGGCTACTTTTACCATTTCGTCCACAACTTGGTATTTTTCCCCATTTTAGCCCGAATTTTAGTTTTCTTTGCTCTATCATTTAAAATATAGTCTAATTAGGACTCAAATTATTCAAATTGACCCAAAATCATATTTTGGAAAAATTACAGTTTTTCCCTTAAACTTTTGCATATTTACACTTTTTCCCCAAAGCTCGTAAATTAAACTTCAGCCTATTTTCTTATGTTTTATGACATGCTGATCATTTTTCCCTTCTATGGAAACATCAAATTCTCACTCTAACATGTACTTATGACTATTAGGTATTTTTACCGATTAAGCCTTTTTGCTAGTTTTCGCTTAAAACTGAGTAGCACAAGTTGTCTAACATAATTTAAAACCTCATATTCTATAATAAAACACCAAAATACACAATTTCACCTATGGGTATTTTTCCAAATATAAACCCTAGGTTAAATTATTGCTAGTATAAGTTAAATTGAGCTACCGGGACTCCAAAAATGTAAAAATCATTAAAAACGAGGCTAGAACGGACTTACAATCGAGCTTGGAAGCTTGAAAAACCCTATTCATGGTTTCTCCTTGCTATATTCAGCCATGGGGTTGAAGATGAGCAAAATTGGCTTTTAATTTTGTATTTTAATTCATTTTACCCCTAAATGACCAAAATGCCCTTACTACTAAACTTTCCAAAAATTCCATCCATGTCCAATTTTTGTCCATAGACTTAGAAATTGGTAAAATTTCTATTTAAGACCTCCTAATTAATATTTCAAAACAATTTCATACTAGAAACTTCTAGAATGCAAGTTTTACAAATTATTCGATTTAGTCCCTAATTTCAATTTAAGCACTTTATGCATAAAATTTTTTCACGAAATTTTCACACAATCATGCAATCATATCATAGACCTCAAAATAATCATAAAATAATTATTTCTATCTCGGATTTTGTGGTCACGAAACCACTATTCCGACTAGGCCCAAAATCAGGATATTACAACTCCCCCCCTTTAGGGATTTTCGTCCCCGAAAATCTTACTAGAAAAGTGGTCTTCACTTTTAATCTCATATTCGGTGCCGAAGAACTTTCACTTAGGCTGTACCTCCAATACATCTTTTTAATTTCGCATATGATCTAAAAGCTTACAGTCTCAACTCTCAACTGTTCTTAAATTTTCAACCCTTCTCAGTTTCCCATGATATCATGACATAAAACCCAGATCTCAACTTGATTTAATGGAGACCGGAATTCCAAGAAATCCAACAATCAAAGAGACCTGAAATTCCATGAATCTAATGAGTAGGAATTCATTCAATACATATATGATTTATAGATCTCGCCAAACATTTAACAATAGGATACATCACATTTTCCTCTTTCCGCCATTGAAATATTTCTGACATGGCCTCAAGAATAATCCTTCTCATTTCCATCCCAATATCAACACTGACAAGGATAATTTTGATAGATCCCAATGTTCGGCTTTAACCCCTTTAACAACTCCGATTTTATGTAACATCGAATGCTCTAAACTATCACATTACCTCACTGTCTTGAAACACATCACAATTCATACAACAGTACATTACTAAAAGTCAGGAAGTCTTTACTCAATGTAGACTAGTCTAGTTCAGACGCTTCGGTTACCAATATTCTCATCTATTCAAACTTTGTCAACATGTAATAAACTTTTCAGCTTTCACAAGACGAAAACCTTATCATTCGTAGTGATTTTAACTAATATCCAACTCTTTCTAATAAATATACACTTCTCGTTCAAACTATTTACTCTTTTATCCGTACAAAATGAAATTCTATTATCAGACTTGGGAAAAATAATCCTAAAATAATTGTCACATGAAATCTTTCAAATAGATAATTCACCATACCGACTGAAACTCGTGCTTTTATCACTTATGCCTTTACTGATGTCAAATCCTTACACAAAAATTAGAAAAATCCCAATACTAAAATCACCACATTACCAAGATCAAATTAGAAGTATAGTCATATTTGACATGATTATCAGGAGCTGAAGAACACACTTCGAACATGAGTCTTAATTGACAAATTATGGAACAAAGATAACAAGAAAACCGAATAAAAAAATCCAAGATAGAGAAACCCAGAATAAAGAAATCCAGAATAAAGAGATCCAGGATAAAGAAACCCAAGATATGATACTATGCCAGAGAATCGAAAACCAAACTCATAGAGAAAATACAGAATACCCCGATAATTCTTCAAAGAAAGAAAGTCCAAAAGAAAACATCATTTAATCCCACTGAAATCAAATATAACAAGAACAATATATCTTCCCATACATATATATCAGATGAAGCATCAAGTAGAAGAAACAGAATCATAATATCATATGTATTCTCTCATCAATTCTTACCAGACGAAATGAAATAAAATACCTGATGAAATAGAGCAATACAAATTATAAACCAGTCAGACTACCAATGCTTTCATCCAACACCAAAATTAGAAGACATTCCCATATAACAAGAATTTCTTCAGAAGATCAATAGCCATAGAAATATTTCTGAGAACGGGTAAACACATAGAACATCTCAAAAGAGACTACTAAATCTGTCCAGTCATAACTGTCATACTCAGATAGTTCACATTTCAAATATCATTTCCCCAACTAGTTCTGCCATCACAAATTTCATATTAAACCATTCACTAAAGAAGGTCAGTTCTGAATAAATTTTTGATTTACACTTTTCTCGACCTTGCACCTGAGTAATTCTATTTACCAAAGAGAATTTCCTTCTCTAACTGGGACAGTGCATAATTCCAATAATCTTTATATCAATCCGATACTTTACTGACTCTGACTTTACTTATCAGCTCATTTTCAATCTCTGATCATACTTATAATTATTCTATCACTGAACTCTTTGGGTTCTCAACCGAAAACATATTCAATACAAATCTCATGAAATTCCATTATAAGTACCACTTCGGTAAGGGGGAGGGGTTGTAGGACCTCTAACTCGACTTTCTTATACATACACATATGACACAACTTCCATCATCATAGCAACATCATCAAAATCATGTCATTCATTTAGGCAATGCAACATTCATGTTGGCTTACACAAATTTTCCTATTGTCCATTTAGACAATATACTTATGCATACATTCTATGTTTTCTAGATAGCTTTACTTATCCATTCATTTAATTAAATTAAGTCATGCTCATGACATCATATAAGACCAAACAAACATAGATATTTGCATCACAATCACAACTTTCATTTCGTGCATCATCATGTACATATCATTACAATCATATAATTCAGTCCAACAATTTAACATAGATAAGTTCATTTCATTATAATCCTTTATCTCATAAAAATTATATATCATTAGCATTCATCAACATTCGACGTCCAAATCAAGACAATGACATTTTCATTCGTATCATAATATTATGACTTTTATTCATACCTCTACTACTTTCTATTTATTCCGTTCATCTTATCAAGTAAGCCATATACACTACATCGTATGAGCATTAAGAAAATATGGATATTTATCACATATGTATCATAAACTTTTATTCATACTTTTCTGAACCGAGACTTATCATAATCATAATTTTACTCAAATACCTTCACATAACATTGAACATGGTCGGCGCAGCTCGGTTGGAGAATACCCTGTCTAAATAAGACGGTACTCATACGCGTCGGAAGACATCACACTATCATAGATCAGTGGCATGTATAGCTAAACTTTTACACATGCTAGGTTAGTCCGAGAACCGACTAAACCTGCTCTAATACCACCAAATGTAATGCCCCGTACCCGAGACCGTCCCCGGAGTCGAACACGAGGTGTTAATAGACTTAATTCATTACTTAAACAGCTCAAACAAATTATTTTTAAAATTTTCAGTCAAGCTAGCAATCTGTGTCACAGTTGCTTAAAAATTCATATCTCGAGTTCCAAAATTGAAATCCAATTCCGTAAATTTTCCCTAAAACTAGACTCATATATATTTACTAATTTTTTTCTAGAATTTTTGGTCTAGCAAATTAGTACAGTTTATTAGTTAAAGTCTCCCCTGTTTCAGGGTTCGACTACTCTGACCTCTGTGTATTACAAATCAGATATCTCCTTGTACAGAGTTTCAATGACTATGCCGTTTGTTTCTAATAAAAGTAGACTCAGTAAGAATCTGTACATATAAATCATGACTTATAATTATCTTTGAAAAATTTATGGCGAATTTCCAAAGTCAGAACAGGGGATCCAGAAATCGCTCTGGACCTGTTTCACAAAAATTTAAACATCTCATAAAATATAACTCATATACCTGTTTTGTTCCATCCATATGAAAATAGACCCATAATTATTCAATTCCATATTTTATTCATCATCTAATTGTATCTCTACTATTTTTAATGATTTTTCAAACTCACATCACTGTTGCTGTCTGAATCTATTTTATGGTAAATTTTACCTATTTCATGGTTTCCATGGATTAGCTAGCAATTTAGCATACATAACACCAAATATGATCATGATTAGCCATTCCAATGACTAATCATTACCAAGCATTTCCATACCACTCAATAACCATATCATAAGACCATATATACAAAATGATTATAATGCTATACATGCCATACTCAAAATATACAAGCCATTATGCCAAGATGGTATACGGATAGTGTGAGTGTGCCTCCGACCGTTCCCAATTTTTGAGCTGGCTTGTCAACACTACAAGGAATGAAAAGGAGGGAGTAAGCATAAATGCTTAGTAAGCTCACATGCAAATAACAAGTAACACAACTATATACGCAAACATAAAACATCATTTGCATAATCATCACCGAGACATTCATATCACATTTTCATTTATCATCTTACCATATTGTTGTTATATCGAGTTTTCAACCCGAGGGTTAAGTACATACCTGTTCAAAGTATTCATTTCACAACACTTACCAATACGTCCCTTTCATCTCGAGTATTCCTCCATTTGAGTAGAAATTTACCTGTTGAACACATCGGAATATAATCTACCATGTAACCCGCCCATAAGCAAACTCGGAATCAATTCAACGAGCTCGGGCGTTCGCATCCATGAGTGAACTCGGACTCAACTCAACGAGTTCGGATGCCTAGTTACATCTCATGAACTCGGACTCAACTCAACGAGTTCGGACATTTGCATCCATAAGTGAACTCGGACTCAACTCAACGAGTTCGGATGCTCAACCATCCTAGTGACATGTCACTTGTATCCTGATCTATTCCTAAGGTTCAAATGGGCGTTTTCCTCGATCACACATCTTTGCCATCTTCCACGGAATATCGAAATTGATACTTCGGTGATAGTTCATACTCATCAAGTAATTCACATAATTACATATTATTCAACAATAACCACAAAGCATAATATTTCATGATAATAATCAGCATCATATCATATAAACAACATTAAATTGCTTAAAATGACAATTATGTTACTAAATTTACACATGAACTTACCTCGTATGCGAAAATGGCTACTTTTACCATTTCGTCCACAACTTGGTATTTTTCCCCATTTTAGCCCGAATTTTAGTTTTCCTTGCTCTATCATTTAAAATATAGTCTAATTAGGACTCAAATTATTCAAATTGACCCAAAATCATATTTTGGAAAAATTACAATTTTGCCCCTAAACTTTTGCATATTTACACTTTTTCCCCAAAGCTCGTAAATTAAACTTCAGCCTATTTTCTTATGTTTTATGAAATGTTGATCATTTTTCCCTTCTATGGCAACATCAAATTCTCACTCTAACATGTACTTATGACTATTAGGTATTTTTACCGATTAAGCCTTTTTTGCTAGTTTTCGCTTAAAACCGAGTAGCACAAGTTGTCTAACATAATTTAAAACCTCATATTCTATAATAAAACACCAAAATACACAAATTTCACCTATGGGTATTTTTCCAAATATAAACCCTACGTTAAATTATTGCTAGCATAAGTTAAATTGAGCTACCAAGACTCCAAAAATGTAAAAATCATTAAAAACGAGGCTAGAACGGACTTACAATCGAGCTTGGAAGCTTGAAAAACCCTAGCCATGGTTTCTCCTTGCTATATTTGGCCATGGGGTTGAAGATGAGCAAAATTGGCTTTTAATTTTGTATTTTAATTCATTTTACCCCTAAATGACCAAAATGCCCTTACTACTAAACTTTCCAAAAATTCTATCCATGTCCAATTTTTGTCCATAGACTTAGAAATTGGTAAAATTGCTATTTAATACCACCTAATTAATATTTCAAAACAATTTCATACTATAAACTTCTAGAATGCAAGTTTTACAAATTATTCGATTTAGTCCCTAATTTCAATTTAAGCACTTTATGCATAACATTTCTTCACGAAATTTTCACACAATCATGCAATCATATCATAGACCTCAAAATAATCATAAAATAATTATTTCTATCTCAGATTTTGTGGTCACAAAATCACTATTCCGACTAGGCCCAAAATCAGGATATTACAAAACTGGCCTAAAAAAGGTCGCTACCTTGAAAAAGCATGAGAATGTAGATCAGTCAGAATGATAAGAGCTTGATAAAAAGGCCTTGTCTGCATTCCGATTATGCCTCGCGAATAGGGTATTGCAGGAGGTATTGATGGAGAAAACCTTATTCGCCTTGTGAAAATGGCTAGAAACTCTTTATGCGACTAAGTCTTTGGTTAACCGTTTAGTGTTGAAACAACTTATATTTACGTTTCACATGACCGAATGTGAGCTTTTTAGATATTACATCAGTCAATTTATTACTCTTTTGAATGATTTAAATAATGTTGAGGTTAAAATTGATGATGAAGATAAGGCTATGCTACTATTGTGCTCTTTACCTTCTTCATACAAGTCTTTTAAGGAGATCCTGATTTATGGCAAAGACAAACTCTTGTTCGAGGATGTGAAGGGTCATTTGTTGAGTAAAGGCAAACTCGACAATGAATTTGGTTTGGATAGCAAGGTAGATAAGCAAGTTTCCATTTTGGTAGCATCAAAGAAGTGAGACAAAAGGTGTCGCTATTATAAGAAATTAGGTCACGTCAAAGCAGATTGTTATAAACTGCAAAATAAAAGCGTTGTTGATAGTAACGAGAAAGATGTAGTTGGTGCTAATTTGTCCCACAAAAGCGGTGATGATTTATTGTTAGTGTCAAAGAGTGATAACTCTGAACTTACCTTCGAGTGGATCCTACATTCGAGATGATCTTCCACATGTGTCCCAACAAATAATAGTTCTCCACATACAATTCAGTTAAAGGTGGAGTTGTGCGCATGAGAAACAATTCATCTAGTAAGGTAATCGGTATTGGTATTGTTAAAATTAGGATGTACGATGGGATGATTAGGACACTATTAGATGTCAGGTGTATACCTGATTTACGAAAGAATCTCATCTCCTTGAGTATTTTAGATTCGAAACGTTGTAGAATCAATATCGAGTAAAGCGACATTAAGGTGTCTCATGAGGCTCTCGTTTTGTTAAAAGGTAAAAGGATTGACAGTCTTTATATTCTGGAAGGTTCTACAGTGACCGGTGAAACTGAACGTCCCTCATTCGTGATGAACTTAAAGCCAACTCATTTGGAGTGGAGATACTTAGTCATAGTAGGGAAAAAGATATGACTGTTTCGTTGAAGAGAGGTTCTCTTTTAGATGCAAGTTTTGAAAAGTTATGGCACTGTGTTCATATAAATCAGACCTGGGTTAGTTTTGTTGTGGCAGTGCACAAGTTGAAGGCTAGAAATCTTCTAGCTTCTAAGTACAGATTCAACTACGTTAATTCCCTACATAGTTCAAGATAAGCCTGTGGCAGGCTTTGGCAAAGATGACGTTGTGGAAATACGAGTCAAGGTGGAGATTTGTTGAGTATGACTCATATTTCACTCAAATTTGAGAGATAATCTCCAGTTAAACTCTATTTATTTGTTTCATTCGAACTCTGATTAGTCTAGATTATTTTATTATTATTTGACCTACAAATTTAGCCTAAAATAGGCTCTTTTACAGCCTTAGAAAATATATCCATTAAAGATTAGAACTCATAACACTTTTGGGGAATATTTGTGTTTACGTTTTGAGGGTTATTTGTTTTTAGGTTTTAGGGTTTAGTTTTTAGCTCTATCTTTTGTACTCTTCGTTCTTTTGCTATTATAGTAAAATTATTTTTACCCGTAGTTTTTTATTCTCTTTAGAGGAGTTTTTTCACGTTAAATTTGTGGGTTCAATTTTGAAATTTTTCTCGATATTTTTTACTTGTTCGTTACTTAATCGGGTTGATCCCCAACATAAATAAAGATTGTAAGGTACACTAACAATGTATTTTTTATGTGTTTTTTATTTAAATATTTTACTATACCCTTATAAGATACCTGTCAATACCCTAATATTTTTGGAGTCTAAAAACTCTCATGACAATGTACAAAATATTTTCCTACGATATAAGTTTGTGGTTTTTTTTTTCTTTTTGAATATTTATTCCAAGAACAAACATAATTCATTTCTTTGGCCCAAAGCTATCATGGTACATATGGGTTCAAAGGCAACAATACAAAACAAAGATGGCCGAAGGCTTAGCATGGAACAACTAGGCCCAAAGGCTAAAAACTCGCACTATGCTTGGCAGATAAATTACTCTTCGTAAGAAAAAAGAAAAAGAAGAGAATATTTGTTAGAAGTTCATGTTTAGCTAGTATTTTGTATGACAAAGTTAACAAATAGAAACCCATTGATTTCGATCCTTCTACAGAAATTAATAAGCCAGTGGATGCTATAATGATTGTGAAAAATTTTAGAATGGGAAGTAACATATCCAATTTGGAACTCTTCCCTTATCCCGTAAGCAACAGTATGCCTCCATTTTTGGTAGTGGTTCTACCCACATTCAGCTTCTCTCAATTCCAATAATGGAACAGGAGAGAGCTGTTTCACTTGAGGGAGGTTGGAGATTTGTCAACACAACTAGCAGGCTCTGCTCAAAATTTTTTTGGAATCATTTGCTTCCCCGAGTTGCTCTGTCTGCTTATTTCTATCATATTTCGACCGATATTATTGAAAACCATGAATTGTTCGTTTAATGTTATACTAGTTCAGGCTGATAGGTTAAGACCCAAAAATTATATGATTGAAGAGAATCGACACATTTACAGATAACAATTAGTAGAAAATTAAGCTCCAAGACATAGCTTTCAGCCTTGAATTGTTGCAATTGCCAAGAATCGACGCACTATTAAAGAGACACGCCAAAGACTGTTTTGCCTAATTTACCATCCTAAGAGAAAAGGGAATTAGCCGATCCCCATGCTTCCTTGAGTCACAAGTCAACTTCCAAAAACAATATATAATCTTTAGTATTTTCTCTATTTTTATTGTTTTCTTCTTCTAGCCGTTACTCTACTTTATTCCTTGTAACTTTTCTTCCGTTTCCGATGGTTAATGTGTTTGGTTAGGTGGAAAAGTGGAGAGATGATAAGAGTGAATGAAAAAATAGAAAAAAATAAATTTTGAGTGTGCTTGATTGGGAAAAAAGTGAGAGTAAAGAAAATAAGAGGATACCATTTTCCATCCTAATGTATAAAAACCAATATATCCAAATTGGAAAGATGAGAAAATGAAAGATTTATATGTTAGTTCAAAATTTAACATTTTTCAAATGTTTTATTTCTTTGGAAGTGGATGCAAAAATTTTTTTCTTTTCCTCCGACCAAACACACTTGTAGAGAGAAAAAAAAAAGTTTTTCACCATTCGAATTTTTTACCCCTTTAATTTTCCATCTTTTCAATTTTCTAATACCTTGCGACTAAGGGTGAATAAACTCAATTTAATTCAAAAAAATCGAAAAAGAAATCAAATTTCAAGTTATTCGAGTTCGAGTCGAGTTGAATTTTACCATCCAAATAATTCAAATAAAAAATTAGTGTAAATACTGTTTTGGTTTCTATCAATTTTGAAAATAAATAAACTGATCTCTTTCTTAACAAAAATTCAAAATATTTATAAAATTTTTAAAAATCATATTTTTTAAAAAAAATTTTAAAAAAATCTAAAGAATATATAAAGAAAGTTAAAATTTTAAAAATTTTCTAAAATAATAATTTTGGGACCTAAATAAGTATTCTTATTTTTCATAGAGATTTCTCTAGTCAACGATAGAATAAGATCCATTTTGCATCATATATAAGGGATTCTTCGGCTTGGACCGAAGAAGCAATGTCACTCGATCATTATCTAATTGACCGCAATCTTTTTCTGTTCGTGAGGATCTCACTAGAGCGCATTCTACTTCTAATAGGTCATACACTAGATCATAATCATTTTCAATAAATCCATAAGAAGTGATTCTATATTTTTCACCGAGTCAAGGCAGAGACCAAAGGTCTTGAGCAACCAATCCAGTAGAATAACTCAAGTATCTTGTTTTTTTTTTTTGAAAAAGTTTTCAAATATATATGGATTTAAATTTATATGCTTTAAAATGGAATTAGTTGTACTGTAATAAGATTTTAATTTGACATGTTTAATTTTTTAATTTAAGTCAAACAAATTTTACTCAATTTAATTAAAAAAAATTAAATCGAATTAAGATGATAATATAAGATTTATTAATTTGATAGACTCAAAATTTTTTTATTCGATTGAACGTGACCCTTAATTACAACTAACCTAAGTAGTACACAATTCCCTATTATTTTCATTCATGTTAATTTGTAAACAAATAAAAAATAAGTAGACTCGCTACAAGAAAATACTTTCTTAATGCAGGGAATTTGTCACTAAAATTGTGAATGACAATTTTCTGGAGACTCTACTTGCCTGATGATTAACATTAAACAACTACCTGATTATTGGAAAGAGTGCCATCCAGATTGTATTAAATAATGACACCTCCCTGATTCGTTGAACCAGCTGCTCTGCAACATTGACAAACCCCGTTACGCTACTGCTATGAATATGATAAAACGAATTTCATGGACCATGATTTTAACCTTTTCTTGCAAATATTCACCCTTAAATTTCACATATTTTAATTATTAATTATGATTGAAAAAATAAACCCATATGAATAGAAAAAAAAAACTGATATGAGTTATATTGTTGAAAAATCAAGTTGGTATCTCCGAAAACGATATAGAACTAATAGTTGTAAGATATTAAAGTTATGAAACCCAAGAGTAAAATTAAATGGTGACATTATAGGAGTAATTAAAACTCCTAACAAATATCCCTTTTCTACCATAATTAGCAAAGAAAAAGTATGTACACCTAATAACCATGTGGTACAAATATTTAATTGGCCTAACAACTCTGCATAGACTTTGAAATCAGCTAAGAAAATAAATTTTGTAAATATGATTCCCTAATCATTTATTCCTATTTATATTAATTATGGTTGGTGTTGTAGGTGAAAGTGGAAAATGAATAAATCACACACGTATTCATCCAACCCATCAATTAAATCATAGGTAAATACCTCGATTGAAGAAAATTTTGATTAAAAATATTTTTATTAAGAAAATTAATTTCGTTGGGTTTAAATTTTTATATTTGGCATAGCTCAATTTATTTTTAATAGGGTAAATCATCTAGTTGGTGATCTCATTTTTGGTTATTTAATTTTTTTTTTTGTAATTTCGTCACTCAATTTTTATGGCACTTTCATTTTAGTCGCTCAACCATTAAATCTTTAACGATGTTTATTTTTACACACCACATCTACACTTTCATTTTGGTCACCCAAATTCTAGGTTGCTTTTATTTTAGTTAACCAAAAAAATATATCCTTTACTAAAATATTCATTGGGGTAAAAAAAATTAAGGATTAAACTAAAAAATTGATAGAAACTAAAATAATGCATTAAAAAAGTATTAAATTTTACTTGTTATATCTTTTTAAATTTAAATTTAAACAATACCTTTAAATATATGAACAAATATTCAGTTTGACTATCCAAAACTTTATAGTTATATTAATAAATTGAATTTTGATAATGAAATTCAAATATTTAAAAATTTTTGTATTAAATATTCTTTGACTCATATCCTTCAAACTATGAATTAATATTAAATAATAAATCTAATATTTAAATATATAATACATTAATGGATACGAAAATAATTTAAATAGTGTTAAATATTTAATTTTTTATTTATATACTTTTCTGGTGTTAAAAAAAAAACATTACATTAACTTAAGACATATGACACTTCTTCAAATAAAATCAAGCTTTCCTCTTTATCAAAAGCCATTTTGGTTATGCAATCAACATCATCTTTTTCCTTTCTAAGGACATAGTTTAGTAACCATTGTCCAATATTCGTCAACAATTGATCGATTCTTCTTCAATATCAATGAGCAATCCGCATAATTTATTTTGATGGATAACATTTGTAAATATGTTCATTTACATTGCATCTACATCTATTGTAACACTCCTAACCCATATCCGTCACTGGAATAGGGTTACGGAACATTAGAGGAATATACAGAACAAATACAGACATTTCGAATTATTTAACATTCATGTCAGAAATTATTCATAAAGTCCCTTATATGAGCCATCGAAGCCCAAACAGGTTGGGACTAAACTGGGTACTCAGAGAATTTTTCGCAAAATCTCAAAAGTTTTCCAAGGTGTAGGGGACACACGCCCGTGTGGTCAAGCAGTGTGGCTCACACAACGATGTGACATGCCCGTGTTCCAGGCCTTGTAGACATTCAAAATAGGACACACGGTCGTGTCCCAGCCTATATCCGTACCCTTGTAACTCTCTGACTTGGGTCACACGTCCAAGTCACACGCCCATGTGCTAGGCTGTGTGTAGGTGCAGGGGTCACACGGCCAACCCACATGCCTGTGTGCCAAGCCGTGTGAAAAATATTGAGCATTCTGTTTTGAATTTTAATGATGCAGGGGACACATGACCAAAACACACGCCCATGTGCTGGGCTGCTTGTCACACACGGTTGAGACACACGCTCGTGTCTTTGCCCATATGGACAAAATAAGCCCATTTCCAAGCCATATTTCTCATCCATTTAGTCTTCCACCTACATTAATATTTTAACACATTCAAAAGCCAATCCAAGCCACATCTAACACAACTAACATGAAGAAGCCACACACATACACACACATATATATTTAACAAAAGTATATTCAACTCAAGTTATTCCAATGACTATTCATAACCAAAACACATATTTGCCATCAATGGCCTAATCGAACCTATACATGTCATTATACCAAAATTTAGTTCGTTACATACACCGAATTGAGTTGAAGGATAGTGTAAAGATGCTTCGACCAGCTTCCAACTAATTCGAGCTTCTAAATTACTATAAAATAGGAAAAATAATTTAAGGTAAGCATATTATGCTTAGTAAGTTCGTATAACGGGCCATTCATTTATATTTAAAGTAAGCATGCAAAATTCATCCAAAGAAAATTTGGCAATTTGCCTAAACATATATAATCTCAAGAAATATGTTAGTCATGTACTTTATGTGAATATCAAGAATCAAAGATGAGCTCATCAAGTAAAAATTTTCATATACATATGTTTTCCACATCATATATCCATATAACATGTACATTTCCATAATAATTCATCTCAAATTCAGATTATTCCATGTCAGAATTTCGCCCATAAATTTATTAGAAATATCGATGCATACACAGGTAGTACTCTTGAAGTGTACAAATTGTTATACGTTAATTCATATTCCGGAGTGCTCCTTAGAGCACATTTTCGGGAAGCCCTCTATCGAGCCATATAACAGGAAGCTCATGTGGGTCATATAACAAGAAGCTTATCCGGGCTGTATAACGGGTAGCTCATAAAAGTCATAATCGAGAAGCTCATGTGAGCTAATAACGGGTAGCTTTGAAGAGCCAATAACGGGAAGCTTTGGATAGCTTATTATTAGAAAGTTCAAGCGAGCTATATCGAGAAGCTCCAATGAGCCATTAACCAGGAAGCTCACAAAGAGCTATATATTGGGATGCTCATAAGAGTTGTGGTGTGTCTACAACACATGCAGAATCACAACCAATCGGGATGCTTCGAAGAGCTATTAACGGGAAGCTCGCAAGAACCATATAACGGGAAGCTCGAGAGGGCCATATATCGGGATGCTCATGAAAGCTAATAATGGGATGCTCTTTCAAGCTATGGTGTGTCCACAACATATGCCATAACCAATTCGGAAAATCCTGTATCCATCGAATTTCATTTATTCAATCGGGACTTGATGTTTGTCAGGCATTGTCGGATATAATATTAATTTCATATTAATAGCAAAAATACAATCACATACACAACGTTAAATTCAAGCATATAAATATACACAATTTAGTTACACAAACTTACCTTGACAAGTGTTCGTTGATTTGTTGTCTACTAATCCGACACTTTTTCTTTTCTTCGATCTAATTTCGTATTTTGTCTATTCGGATATATAGGAGTAAATTTAACTCAATTTAATAAAATTCATATTCAATTCAATTCAATTCACATCTTAGGCAAAATTACTATTTTGCCTTTATACATTTATTTAACTACAATTTTGTCCCTAGGCTCGGAAAATGAAATTCATGCAATTTAATCCTTATTGCAAGCCTAGCCGATTTTTACATATAACAATAACAACCCATGTATTTCAAAAAATTCAAAATTTTTCCATGAATTTTAGAAATTTTTAATTTAGTCCCTAAATCACAATTTCATCAAAATTCACTTTACAAGAGTTGTTTATCTATCAACAACCTTCTATTTTATACCATAAAATTTCATAATTCATGCATACTCATCCATAGAAAAACCTTAGTACTTTGATAAATTTACAAATTAATCCCTGAGACTGCTAGATTAAACTATTATGATATCAGAAATATGAAAATTACTAAAAACGGGACAATAATCCATACCTAATTGAGCCAAAACAACTTGCTTGAACTCAACACCCAAAAACTAGGGTTTCCATGTCTTTTAATTGGGAAATATGATATAAAATGATGATATTAGATATTTATTTTATTTATTATCTTTTATTTATTTACTTTCCAACTTAATCCCTTTTTTTTTCTTAAATTTCCATGGATGAATCATCATACTTATCTACTAACTCCTCTTAATGGTCTATTTACCATATAAGGACCTCCAATTTTGAATTCCAAATACTTATAGCTATTAGAACTCAACTTTTGCATTTCATGCAATTTGGTCCTTTTATCAATTAAACATGTAATCAGTAAAATTTTCTTAACGAAATTTTTATTCAATATTCCTATCATACGATAAACTATAAAATATTTTAAAATACTTTTTCTTACGGGCTTGGATTTGTGGTCCTGTAACCACTGTTCCGATTTCAATGAAAACAGACTGTTACATCTATTGACACTTTAACTTATGGAACTAACAATGTTTGCATTAGAAGTAAATAAATTAGCTAGCTGTCATTCTTAAGTTGCATTGAGGTAATTCTCATATGAGTTTGATGTTTTACTGCTATATAATCTAATTGCCTAATTTAACATAGTTTTTTTTTCTATTTTTAGATTTTGAGTTAATAAGTGAAAATGTCTCATTTTTTCCTATATTGTGACCCAAATTGGTCAATACTGCCATTGGGAGGCCTAACGTGTGATTGAGTGATATAAGGACGTATCGGAGGTGGAAAATGCGATATCTATACCTTGGAATCGCGATACCTCTGACAGTATTGAGTGATGCTAGCTATCGCTCAATCACCATCTCTTTTGGGTTTGATCCTTAGAATACTTTGGTGTTCCATTGTAACACTATAAATATTACAGCTAACCTATACGCTTGCAGTAAACTGAGCTTTAAAAATTATTTTATAAATTCGTTGTTTTATCGCATATACGCGATGCCGGTTAGGTCCTATTGCATAAGACCTACATAAAAGAACCCATAATGGAAAACATAATAACATTTCGAAGAAATCATATGTACATGCAGCTTTCAACGAGGTATCAATAAACTCCCAACTGACTTTGTCGCAAGCATTCTCAAGATCAATTTTAATTGCTATCCACTTCCTACGCTTTTGCTTACATCTTATGAAGTGGATCACTTCTTGTACAACAATGACGTTATCCGTGATGTTCCTTCCTACTATGAACCCTGCTTACTTCGAAGCAATGATTTTTGGAAATACAACTCCGAAACAATTTGCTATTATCTTCATAACTAATTTGTAAAGAATCATGCATAGACTGATTGGCTTGAAATAGGGAAAACTCTCAGGGCTAATGCTCTTTGGAATATGGACAATCAAAGTATTATCCAAATACGAGTCAATAGCTTGTCCATAAAAAACCTTTTGAACCCACTCACACACAACATCCCTAACCAAATTCCACTAGCTTTGAACAAAAAAGCATGAAACACATCAATCTTAGACACCTTTAGCGATACATATCGAATAAAGTTGTCTTTATTTCATCCTTTGAAACTGCCTTGCCCAAAAAGAGAAAATCACTAAAATCAAGTCTTGGAAATTTATTAGCTGGCAAATCTCTGATTCTATTAGGATGTTCGCCATGTAATTTTTGAAAGAATTTGATCGCCTTCTGTTATAAAATGATTTCTTCATAAAGCCACTCACCCTCCTTAATTTTAAGGGTCGAGATCCAATTATGCTTCCTTCTCTGAAACGTCCTCCTGTGAAAAAAAGGTGGTATTACAGTTCCCTAAATTCAACCAATTACTCATAGCTTTCTATTTCCACGATAATTCCACATGATGAAGAACTCTTTCCAGCTCGTCTCGTATTTTCATTTTTAATTGAACTAAACTGTCAAAACTTGTACTTTCCATCTCCTTTTGAATACATGAAAGCTTTCACAAAAGCTATTTTTTTGAACGCCAATGTGACCATAGACAAACTTATTCCAAGATTTTATACTCGAGATAAAATGAGCAATAGAGTCTGCCATATTCCCATAAAATTATTAATTATCTTTAACAAAATCAACAAACCTCGGATGGTGAACCCAACCTACCAAGAATCTAAAGGGTTTACCTATGGGCAAGTTACCCTCTGGTTTTAAGGAGAGAAGTAGATGCATGTAATCCGATTTTAATCTCGGTAGATGAGTAACTGTTCAATTAGGAAAAGTATTAACCAACACATCATTTTCAATTGCTCTATCAAGTCATTTAGAGACCCGTCCTCTATGCCAAGTAAAGGATGGTCCCTCAAATCCCAAGTCATTAAGCTCAGCACACTCCATTAATTCACCAAAAAGTGGACAGCTTTTCCCATATCGTCTACCACATATTTTATCATTTGAGGATAATAACGTATTAAAGTCTTTGATTATATATACACACATAACTTATCTAGCTTTTTGACAAGTGAACAATTAAATTCTCAACTTTTTTTAAATGGGTGGTTGCTAAGTTGTCATAAAGGATAGTAACAAAACAAAAAGAAAAATAAATAAATATTTATATAGTTTAGACTTAAAATATGTTTGTGAGATCTTACTTAAAAAAGAATTTAATATTAAATTTTCAGTAACTATTACAATTTTAGCCTTATACATTTTACATGAACTCTCCCTATTCAAACAACTTTTTCTATTAAAGGTTTCTACAACTCTTAACAAGACAAGACTTTCCTATTGAAAGTTTTTAAATCTCATATGATAAAATAATTTACTCTTTAGAATTTTCACATATTAATGTTATTGGATGATAATGTAAAACAAGAAAAGAAAAGAAAACAAAAAGAGAGGTGTCAACAAATGAGATAAGTGTAATGAGCTATGTAATTCTATATATAAGTTGTGAAATCATTGAAGTTGAAATTCAAATTTTCACTTGGTTGCAACTGAAGTAACTTACTAACAATTATAAAATGAGAGATGGACTCAAAGTTTAGTTACACAATTTAAAAACTTCCTATTAGATTTTGTCTAAAGAGTAATCTACTATGAATAAACAAGTGCAAGATATGATTTAAGTTCAACTTACTCACCAAGTTACAATCTCACTCCTATACTTAATCTAGATTAATCTCCTCACTAAGTCTTTCTCCTTGAAAGCTTATTTGCAAACTAAACAACTCAAACTACTTGCTTACAATAATTTTGCTCTAAAAGACAATTTCTCACTAGAACAAATAAGTGCTTTTTTTTCTCTCTCTACCGAAAACTAAAACGAACCCTATGTTAAGTAGATATTTAAAACGATCAATGCGAATCTATAATCTCAAAAGTAGTTTTCAAATATGGAATAAATTGGCAGAGATCTCCGTGATATAAACTTGTTGTGTCGTCAAATCTCTTCAATAAGGGAGCTCTAGATCACATTGGAATTCTTTGAAAAATCCTTGTTTGGCTTGATTGTTGCATGACTTATTTTCAGTGAAGTGCTATTAAAGTTCTCTAAGATGTTCAATACAAAAATCTTAATGGTTTTGGTCAAAATATGCCAACAAAATATAGAAAGTTACAAGAGTATACCAAATGCATGCTGAGTACATGTCGCATTAGTAATGTTAGTGATTTTTTGGTACTATACAAGTTAATATTCACCACATTGTAGGGATATATCCGCACTACAGACACACTATGTCTAAAAGGAACTACTCAAATAAAGGCCTACCACTTACTTCCCAAATGCTCAAACCCAAATTGGTTGGATGGATAAAAATCTTTTACCCCCAACATCAATCACAATGTTTGTGGTATTTTAACTAAAACAAATAGGTAACTCATCCCATAGTATGCAACTATTAATGAAGCATTGAGAAATGAGTCAATGTGGGAATTCTTAGTATTTAATGTAGAGAGAGTATGTGTTTGCATGAAATGAATTATGCATGTAAAGCAACAATCATTTGTGCGGGACGTTTGGTCTTTTCATTCAAAACCTACTCAAATTTTCAATTTCCACAAACATTATCACAATGAGTGAAGAATGTATTTAGGAACCCCACCACAATTGCCACCCTAATAATGCAAAACAAGAGCAAAAAGCAAATTTAATTTAATCCAACTATTTCCTCCTTTCGTTTTTTTAAACCATAAAATTAAATTCAATTTTCGATATTTATAACCATGCAAAAGAAGAGTTGAACCTTGTGAACCGTAAAAAAATATACTAGGAGAATTTCTTTGACACGTAATCTAAATCAACATAACTTTGAATTTTATAAAGAGTTGATTGATTGATACGTAACTGAATCAATGGTTGAACTAATTTGATTTATTCTATTATTTTTAATAATTTATTTGATTAAACCGAACATGGGTGTAGACAAGGATAGATGGTGGCCTTGGCCCTCCTAAAAATAATAAAATTATCTTGTAGCCCCTTCAAAATTTTAAAATTTACAAATTAATATATTGATAAATTTTTAACTTAGCCCTCAAAGTATATGATTCATCTTTGGTTTCCTTTATAGTAACTTTTTTTTTTATTTCAGCCTTAAAATCACCGGTCAAAATTATTGATCCAATTTTAAAATCTTGAAAAAAGAATTTAAATATTGCAAGGATGTCTTCAACAATTTTTGTGGGTGTCGGGCCATACCTTTGCCATGTCAAAATTAAATTTAGACAATAAAGAGCACACGTGTGATCACGACATAATAATTGATGAATATCTAATATTGGGACTTGGATTTGAACATAAAATTGACATTTAATAAACGAGTCAACAAAGACGACTAACCAACCATATGTAAACAATTTGGTTGTTTTAGTTGATGTACTTCCAAACATCATTTTTTCCCTTTTCTATTTTCCTATTTTTCCTTTCACTATTTTGTTCCTTATCCTGTGATTTGTTCATCTTTTTATAATGTTTTTAAAAAAAATTAATATATATATATGTTTAATTAAATAGTGTTAAATATTTAATTTTTAAATTATATATTTAGTGATAAATCGATATACCTCGTGGCTAATATCCTTCTAACAATGAATTAATATGGAATAATAAATCTAATATTTGAATATATAATATATAAACTGATAAGAAAAAAAAATTAAATAGAGTTAAATATTTAAATTTTTTATTATATATTCAGTGATGATATATGCACGTTGTTGGGGATCGACCTTTATAAACAACAAATAAAAAATGTAGAGAAGATTGAACACAAGTATTTTACATGGAAAATTCCTTTGAAGATGATAAAAATTACAGGTAAAGGAGGCTTCGAATTTTCACTAAATGAGTAAACAAACGAGAGTAAAATATAGAGAAAATAAACCTAAATGTAATAAACGTACAATACTCAAACCCCGAAAACAGAGTCTTAACTTGGGAATAAAATTCTCTTCATAGTTACTACGAAACTCTCACCAAAACTCATATGCAATCTCATCTTGTTGCCCTTAAAAGAAAAGCACTTGCAAATTGGCACATTGAAACAGGGATACAATGGCCCCTTTAACTGGACTAAGATTATAGTTTTTTAATCATAATAAAATATCCTTGAAATAATCAGAGTTTAATTGGGAAAAGTAGTCCTGCTTGGAATCTAAAACGCGGCTGCATAGCTTGAAGAAATCGTCGTGACATCCCTTGCATGCTCGTCACAACGTCACCGCTATATTCGTTTGGGGGTTTTGCCACTTTGTTGCGACATCGCTTATCTTCACATCACTACGTTGCCTCTATTTTACCTCTTCTTCGGTAAATCATCGAACATCTTCCTAATTGCTTGCAAAGTAATAAATGCGAGGCATGCACCACACACATGAATTATCTTATCTAGATTTTTTTACAAGTGAACAATCTTGAACGATTAACATAATTATTTTGATTTTAAATTTCCAACTTTATTTTTAAAATGGGTGGTTGCTAAGTTGTCATAAAGGATAGTAACAAAATAAAAAGAAAAAACAAATAAATATATGTGTAGTTCAGACTTAAAATACGTTTGTGAGGTCTTACTTAAAGAAGAATTTAATACTAAATGTTTGATAACTATTGTAGTTTTAGTCTTATACATCTTACATGAATTCTCCCCATTCAAATAACTTTTCCTATTAAAGGTTTCTACAACTCTTAATAAGATAAGACTTTCCTATTGAAAGTTTTTAAATCTCAGATGATGATTACAAGTTAATGTTTTTGGATGATAATGTAAAAAAATGACAAAAAAGAAAAGACAAAGTGAGGTGTCAACAAATGAGATAAATGTAACGAACTATGTAATTCTATATATAAGTTGTGAAATCGTTGAAGTTTTCATTTAAATTTTCACTTAGTTGCAACTGAAGTAACTTACTAACAATTATAAAAAAGAGAGATGGATTAAAAGTTTAGTTACATAATTCAAAAACTTCCTATTATATCTTGTCTAAAGAGTAATCTACTATAAATCAACAAGTGCAAGATGTGATTTAAGTTCAACTTACTCACCAAGTTGCAGTTTCACTCCTATACTTAATCTATATTAATATCCTTACTAATGGCCCTTTTGGATGGATGGTGTGTTCACTTGCGGTTAGTGTAAAAACAATAGTAACAGTGAGATTAGATATTATAGCAATATTGTAGCGTGAGACAAAAAGAAAGCTAAATACATTGCACTGAAGGTAAATACCCATCCAAAAAGGCCTTAAGTCTTTCTCCTCAATGCTTATTTGCAAATTGAATAACTTAAACAACTTGCTTACAATAATTTTGCTCTAAAAGATAATTTCTCACTAGAACAAATAAGTTATTTTTTCTCTCTTTATTGCATACTAAAACAAACCCTTTGTTAAGTATACATTTTAAAAAATTAGTGTGAATCTGTAATCTAAAAAGTAGGGTTTGAATGTGGAATAAATTGACTGAGATCTTCATGATATAAACTTTTTATGTCATCAAATCTGTTCAATAAGGGAGCTCTAGATCATCTTGGAATTCTTTGAAAATTTCTTGTTTGGTTTATTCTTGCATGACTTATTTTCATTGAAGTGCTATTAAAATTCTCTAAGATGTTCAATACAAAAATCTTAACGGTTTTGTCAAAATATGTCAGCCAAATATAGAAAGTTACAAGAGTATACTAGATGCATGCTGAGTACATGCCACACTTGTAATGTTAGTGATTTTTTTTTTGGTACTATACAAGTTAATATTCACACACACTATAGATATATATCCATACTACAGACACTCAAATAGAGGCCTACCATTTACTTTCCAAATGCTCAAACCCAAATTGGTTGTATGGATAAAAATCTTTTACCCCAGCACCAATCACAATGTTTGTAGTATTTTAACTAAAACAAATAGGTAACTCATCTCATAGTATGCAACTATTAATGAGGCATTGAAAAATGAGTGAATGTGGGAATGCTTAGTATTTAATGTAGAGAGAGTTTGTGTGTGCATGGAATGAATTATGGATGTAAAGCAAAAATCTTTTGTGCAGGGGCATTTTTCCTTTTCATTCAAAACCTATTCAATATCTCAATTTCCACAAACATTATCACAATAAGTGAAGAAGGTCTTTGGTAACCCTACAATAATTGTCACCCCAATAATACAAAACAATAGCAAAAAGCAAATTTAATTTAATCCAAATATTTCCTCCTTTCATTTTCTTTAAACTATAAAATTAAATTTGATTTTCGATATTTATAACCATGAAAAAGAAGAGTTGAACCTTGTGAACCACAAAAATATACATGGAGAATTTATTTGACACGTAATCTAATCCTACTTAACTTAGAGTTTTATAAAGAGTTGAATCGGTTGATCCATAAATCTGTGTGGGGTGTGCCACACATTTATTAAACACATTGTAGACACCTTAGAAAAGAATCGACGAGCAACTGAAGAAAGGCCAAAACATTCCTAACATCGGGATGAGGAGGTCGGCTCGTTGGGATGACATGATGGACGACGTCATGAAGAGGCGAATGGGATGTTGTGATGTCACAATGTGTTCTCCTATTTGGCAATCATATTTTAGACTTCAAGTAGGATTGCTTCTCCCAGTTGGACTTTAATTATTCCAAGGATAGTTTAGTATGATTAGAACTCTAATTTAAACCTATTTATGTTAGGAAATCTGCCTATATTGTAGTAAAAATGTAATTGTTTTCTATGTATTTGGATGATGAATAAATAAATAAAGTTAATTTCACATTTCACTATTATGTATTTTGTGTTTCTGTCTTTCATGTTTTGCATGCATAGCAAAATTGTGACAAGCAAATATTGGCTCATTGATTGTCTAAGTTCAAACTGATGACAAACGACACTGTAATAACGTTTACATTACGAGAACGACAACTAACTTCAGTAGATAATGTAAACAAGTCCGTAGCTACGTAAAAAAAATCAATGTGAGCGTTTGGTATAAATATTTGGAAGGATTATAATGCCATTTATAATTCCAATTGGGGAGATGACTAGTCTTGGCTATTGAAGCAGTTGACTCTACGGGTAGAGACATAGATGTACTCATTGAAAGAATGATACATTGGATTAGACCCAAGTTAAATTAATTCTGAATCCATTTGGGAATTAATTCACTTGTGACATTCATGGTGTGATTTACCTAAACCTGAGTTAGTCACTGGTCATGCGTATGTAACTCATGTGCTTTGATATAAGTGAAGGCTTATGCTCTAAAGATTATCAAGCCCATAATTGGTATGTTGGGTACATGATTTGTGTATGACATGGCTTTACTAGCAATAATGGAATTCATAGCTCGATTAAAGAGTTAACGATATCTACTTATTAGCATTGTGTGAATTGATAAATATGGAACGTGGCCACGGGTTGCTTGTTCTCGAACGAGCAATTTATCATAGTTATTTGTTGACAGTGGTCATATTAATTAAGAAGACACAATGGTGACAATAAGATACAATAGGATTGTATTGGGTAAACAAATTTAACTCAAATGAATCAATGATTTCATATGAGAGTAACACACGCATTACGAGGTCATTAAACAAAGTAGTTGGATGAATTGCTTTCATAAATAGTATACAATAAGGAATTTATAATCATGCTACTTCTTGTGAACTGACTTTAAGTGGAGAGAGTTGATGTTTTCTCTCCTGTTCAGGTATTACTGGCGCTTGTTGCATTATACAACTTTAATTTGAAGACTAGGAGTCTTTCAGTTTCTAAGTTTGAGCATTGTTTAGACTTAGTTGATAGTCCGCAAAATTCAAGTTCAGCCCGTGACGAGGCATGGAAAAGGAGGCGCGATAAATACAAGTCAATGTGGAGATTTGTGGGGTGTGCCTCACATTTATTAGACAAGTTGTATGCACTTTAGTCGAGAACCTACTAACAACTGAAGTAAGGCAAAAATAGGCCGGACGTAGGGACAAGGAGAGTCGGCTTGTCAGGGAGACGCAATGGATGGCGTCGTGATGAGGCGAATAGGATGTTGCAATGTCAAGATGTGTTATTTGGCAGTCGCGTTTTAGACTTCAAGCAGGACTGCTTCTCCCAATTGGATTCTAAATATTCAAAGGACATTTTAGTATGATTAAAACTCTAATCTAAGCTTATTTAAAGGTGCCATTGTATCCCATTTAGATATGCCAATCAACAAATGGCTTTTCTTTTAGGGACGACAAGATGTAGTCGCAGATGAATTTTGGTGAAAGTTCTGTGGTAATTATAGAGAGTATTTTATACTCCTTTTGTAAGTGCCCTTTGATATTTAGGGTCTTATTTATTGATTTGCTCTTTGGCATTTTTAGCTTTATTTTTGGGGTTTGAGTATTGTACGTTTAGTACTTTTAGGTTTATTTTCTCCATATTGTACTCTCGTTTGTTTACTCATTTAGTGAAAAGCCGAAGCCTCATTTGCTTGTGGTTTTCCCCTTTTTGAGGGCTTTCCATGTAAAATATGTGTGTGCTTGATCTTCTCTATTTTTCTATTTAGTTGTTTATATAACAATAGGGACAAACCGACTGAATCAATAGTTGAACTAATTTGATTTATTCTATGATTTTTAATAACTTATTTGATTAAACAGAACATGGGTATCAACAAGGATAGATGGTGGCCTTGACCCTCCTAAAAGTGATAAAATTATCTTGTAGCCCCTTCAAAATTTTAAAATTTACAAGTTAATATAATGATAAATTTTTAATTTAACCCAAAAATTTATGATTCATCTTTGGTTTCCTCTATTGTAATTTTTTTTTGCTTCGCCCTTAAAACCGAACAAACTAATCAAACTAATTAACTTAAAAACAAATAATTTGACCAATTTAATTGTTGATACAATTTTAAAATCTTGAAAAAAAACCGATTGAGTCTTACCTCAATTGGCATGAATATTGTTGCCAATGCAGGAGGATATGGGTTCAAGTGTATTGAAGTGCATTATCCTCTTATTTATGGGTTGGGGAGGGGCTATAAATACTTCTAAACATTATATATATATAAAATAAATATGATCAAAATTTATGCTGAGATTATTCTAAAAAAAATCTTTAAAAATTTTTTTAAATATTGCAAGGGTGTCTTCAACAACTTTTATGGGTGTCGGGCCATTCCCTTTGTCATGCCAAAAATTAAATTTAGATATAAAAGAGCACACGTGTGATTACGACGTAATAATTGATGAATATCTAATATTGGGACTTGGATTTGTACATAAAATTGACATAACAAGCTTAATATCCACGTATGATTCCTAATTCTTCCATACACATTTAATAAATGACCTAGGTGACCATACATGAGTCAACAAAGAAGGCTGACCATAAGTAAATAATTAGTGGTTCATGATAGACAGGACCACCCAAAAAAAAAGTTAATAATTAAATTCAATATCCATAATAAAACTTAAAGTTAATTTTATATAGTTCACGAAAGATATAAATTTAGTTATTATACTTTAATTTAGTTATTTTAATTATTGTATTTTTTAAAATTTTAATATTTACCAAATGATATTTATTATTTTTATTAAGTTAAGTTAGTTTATTTCTAAAATCTCATGAGGCAAACATATTATGATATCTCTAATAATATGTTAGCTTGTTATTTTCACATATTACCTACTAAAAATTTAGTTAATGGATTAACGACAATCATTTGCATTAAGATTGAAATTTCAAAAATCCAAAAGTATAGGAACTTAGAACAATGCAATTGGAGAATATGGACTAAATGTGCAATTGTACACATGGTACAAGACTAGTAATTGAATTTAACCAAGCAAATTTAACTGCTACTGTTTGGGTTAGAACTAAAATTTCAAAATTCTAAAAGTACAGAGACTAAAATTGATCAAATCAAAGTATAAGAACTAAATCTAAAATTGATCAAATCAAAGTATAAGAACTAAATCTAAAACTTTCACAAAATACAACAACTAATGGCAAAATGTGGAGTGTGCATTTTGGACTAAACAGGGTTGGCGCTTGGACTGGAAGGGCCGATGTCCCGACGACATGACAACGACGTCCCGATGAGACGAATCACCTCGTCTCTACGACGTGAAGAATGACATCCCGATGAGGCAATATGCCACGTCACGACAGCAGAGGCAATCAAAATGAATATTTGAATGGTAGAGAGCCTTCTCACCATGTATATTTGACATTAATGCTCCTTTTAAATGTCACCATTGGAGGATATTGATTTTATGTTTATGGATGAAAATGGATTAACTCATAATTAGTAGGCTAAAATGCAAAATTAAATTGGGGGGTTTACTTTAAAACTCTTGTCGGTTCAATCCACTGTCTTAAAATTAATGTGTAACATTATTGCATGAGAATTCAGTCTTCACATCCATTAAAATTAAATTATTGCCTCGCAAACATTTAAATTAAATTATTCTTATTTATTTTTGGTTAAGATTTATTGTAAGTCATTATACTCTTTATAGATTTAGAAATTAGTCTTTGTACTTTTATTTTTAGGAAATTAATCTATCAACTTTTTAGATCTCAAAAATTAGGTCCAATTGTTTATACTGTTAGAATTATTTTGTTAAATTCAATTTCATTACGTTGTCAATTTTTTTTAGTTACATAACTATCAATAGAGCTTTTTTTTTAAATGTCATAACAACAAATTTAACAAAAAATAAAATTATCAGCTTTAACAATTGAACCTGAATTTTGAAAAGTGAAATGATTAAATTCCAAGAATAAAAATTAGGAACTAAATTTTAAATTTTTTAAGAGTACAAATGTAATATCCTGATTTTGGGCCTAGTCGGAATAGTGGTTTCGTGACCACAAAATCCGAGATAGAAATAATTATTTTATGATTATTTTAAGGTCTATGATATGATTGCATGATTGTGTGAAAATTTCGTGAAGAAATTTTATGCATAAAGTGCTTAAATTGAAGTTTAGGGTAAAACTGTAATTTTTCCAAAATATGATTTTGGGTCAATTTGAATAATGTGAGTCCTAATTAGACTATATTTTAAATGATAGAGCAAGGAAAACTGAAATTTGGGCTAAAATGGGGAAAATACCAAGTTGTGGACGAAATGGTAAAAGTAGCCATTTTCGCATACGAGGTAAGTTCATATGTAAATGTTGGTAACATAGTTATTATTTTAAATGTTTTAATGTTATTTAAATGATATGATAATTATTATGAAATATTATACTTGTGATAATTGTTTGATAATATGTCAAATTATGTGATATATGTGGAAAATGTGAAATACTACCGAGTATCAGTATCGGCATTCAGTAGAAGATGGTTGAGACACATGATTGGGAAAAAGGTCCCGTTGAACCTTAGGAATGGATTAGGATACAAGTGACATGTCACTAGGATGGTTGAGCATCTGAACTCGTTGAGTTGAATCCGAGTTCACTTATGGATGCGAATGTCTGAACTCGTTGAGTTGAGTCCGAGTTCGAGAGATGTAACTAGGCATCCGAGCTCGTTGAGTTGAGTCCGAGTTCACTTATGGATGCGAACGCCCGAGCTCGTTGAGTTGAGTCCGAGTTCACTTATGGGCGGGTTACATGGTAGCTTGGCTACATATGTGGCACTTATGTGCAAACTTTCCATGTATCCGAATTATATTCCGATGTGTTCAACGGGTAAAGTTCTACTCAAATGGAGGAATACTCAAGATGAAAGGGACGTATTGGTAAGTGTTGTGAAATGGATACTTTGAACAGGTATGTACTTAACCCTTGGGTTGAAAACTCGATATAACAACAATATGGTAAGATGATAAATGAAAATGTGATATGAATGTCTCGGTGATGATTATGCAAATGATGTTTTATGTTTGCTTATATAGTTATGTTACTTGCTATTTGCATGTGAACTTACTAAGCATTTATGCTTACTCCTTCCTTTTCATTCCTTGTAGTGTTGACAAGCCAGCTCGGAAATCGGAAACGGTCGGAGGCACGCTCACACTATCCGTTTACCATCTTGGCATAATGACTTGTATATTTTGAGTATGGCATGTATAGCATCATAATCATTTTGTGTATATGGTCTTATGATATGGTTATTGAATGGTATGGAAATGCTTGGTAATGATTAGCCATTGGAATGGCTAATCATGATCATATTTGGTGTTATGTATGCTAAATTGCTAGCTAATCCATGGAAACCATGAAATAGGTAAAATTTACCATAAAATAGATTCAGACAGCAGCAGTGACGTGAGTTTGAAAAATCACTAAAAATAGTAGAGATACAATTAGATGATGAATAATATATGGAATTGAAGAATTATGAGTCTATTTTCATATGGATGGAACAAAACAGGCATATGAGTTATACTTTATGAGATGTTTAAATTTTTGTGAAATAGGGCCAGAGCGATTTCTGGATCCCCTGTTCTGACTTTGTAAATTCACCATAAATGTTACAAAGATAATTAGAAGTAATTATTTATATTTACAGATTCCTTACTGAGTCTAGTTTTATTAGAGACAAACGGCATAGTCATTGAAGCTCTGTACAGGGAGATATCTGATTCGTAATACACAGAGGTCAGAGTAGTCGAACCCTGAAATAGTGGAGACTTTAACTAATAAACTGTACTAATTTACCTGACCAAAAATTCTAGAAAAAAATTAGTAGATAGATATATGAGCCTAGTTTCATGAAAAATTTACGGAATTGGATTTCGAGTTTCGGAACTCGAGATATGATTTTTAAAGCGACTGTGAGGCAGTTAGCCAGCTTGTCTGGAAATTTTAAAATGAATTGTATGAGCTGTTTAAGTAATGAATTAAGCCCGTTAACACCTCGTGTTCGACTCCGGAAATGGTCTTGGGTACTGGGCGTTACATTTAGTGGTATCAGAGCAGGTTTAGTCGGTTCTCGGACTAACCTAGCATGTGTAAAAGTTTAACTATACATGCCACTGATCTGTGATAGTGTGATGTCTCCCGACGCGTATGAGTATAGTACTGTCTTATTTAGACAGGGTACTCTCCAACCGAGCTGCGCCAACCATGTTCAATGTTATGTGAAGGTATTTGAGTAAAATTATGATTATGATAAGTCTCGGTTTAGAAAAGTATGAATAAAAGTTTATGATACATATGTGATAAATATTCATATTTGCTTAATGCTCATATGATGTAGTGTATGTGGCTTACTTGATAAGATGAACAGAATAAATAGAAAGTTGTAGAGGTATGAATAAAGGTCATAATATGATGGTACGAGTGAAACTGTCCTTGTCTTGATTTGGACGTCGAATGTTGATAAATGTTAATGATATATAATTTTTATGAGATAAAGGATTATAATGAAATGAACTTATCTATGTTAAATTGTTGGACTGAATTATATGATTGTAATGATATGTACATGATGATGCACGAAATGAAAGTTGTGATTGTGATGCAAATATCTATGTTTGTTTGGTCTTATATGATGTCATGAGCATGACTTAATTTAATTAAATGAATGGATAAGTAAAGCTGTCTAGAAAACATAGAATGTATGCATAAGTATATTGTCTAAATGGGACAATAGGAAAATTGGTGTAAGCCAACATGAATGAATAACATGATTTTGATGATGTTACTATGATGATGGAAGTTGTGTCATATGTGTATGTATAAGAAAGTCGAGTCAGAGGTCCTACAACCCCTCCCCCTTACCGAAGTGGTACTTATAATGGAATTTCATGAGATTTGTATTGAATAAGTTTCCGGTTGAGAACCCAAAGAGTTTACTGATAGAATAATTATAAGTATGACCAGAGATTGAAAATGAGTTGATAAGTAAAGTCAGAGCCAGTAAAGTATCGGATTGACGTAAAGATTATTGGAGTTATGCACTATCCCAATTAGAGAAGGAATTCTCTTTGGTAAATCGAATTACTCAGGTGCAAGGTCGAGAAAAGTGTAAATTGAAATTTATTCAGAACTGGCATTCTTTAGTGAATGGTTTAATATGAAATTTGTGACGGCAGAACTAGTTGGGGAAATGATATTTGAAATGTGAACTATCTGAGTGTGACAGTTATGACTGGACAGATTTAGCAGTCTCTTTTGAGATGTTCTATGTGTTTACCCGTTCTCAGAAATATTTCTATGGCTATTGATCTTCTGAAGAAATTCTTGTTATATGGGAATGTCTTTTAATCCTGGTGTTGGATGAAAGCATTGGTAGTCTGACTGGTTTATAATTTATATTGCTCTATTTCATCGGGTATTCTATTTCATTTTGTCTGATAAGAATTGATGAGAGAATACGTATGATATTATGATTCTGTTTCTTCTACTTGATGCTTCATCTGATATATATGTATGGAAAGATATATTGATCTTGTTATATTGATTTCAGTGGGATTAAATGATGTTTTCTTTTGGACTTTCTTTCTTTGAAAAATTATCGGGGTATTCTGTATTTTCTCTATGAATTTGGTTTTCGATTCTCCGGCATAGTATCGTATCTTGGGTTTCTTTATCCTGGATCTCTTTATTCTGGATTTCTTTATTCTGGGTTTCTCTATCTTGGATTTCTTTATTCGGTTTTCTTGTTATCTTTGTTCCATAATTTGTCAATTATGACTCATGTTCGAAGTGCGTTCTTCAGCTCGTGATAATCATGTCAAATATGACTATACTTCTAATTTGATCTTGGTAATGCGGTGATTTTAGTATTGGGGTTTTTTCTAATTTCTGTGTAAGGATTTGACATCAGTAAAGGCATAGGTGATAAAAGCGCGAGTTTCAGTCGGTATGGTAAATTATCTATTTGAAAGATTTCATGTGACAATTATGTCAGGATTATTTTTCCCAAGTCTGATAATAGAATTTCATTTTTGTACGGATAAAAGAGTAAATAGTCTGAACGAGAAATGTATATTTATTAGAAAGAGTTGGATATTAGTTAAAATCACTACGAATGATAAGGTTTTCGTCTTGTGAAAGTTGAAAAGTTTATTACATGTTGACAAAGTTTGGATAGATGAGAATATTGGTAACCGAAGCGTCTGAACTAGACTAGTCTACATTGAGTAAAGACTTCCTGACTTTCAGTAATATACTGTTGTATCAATTGTGATGTGTTTCAAGACAGTAAGGTAATGTGATAGTTTAGAGCATTCGATGTTACATAAAATCGGAGTTGTTAAAGGGGTTAAAGCCGAACATTGGGATCTATCAAAATTATCCTTGTCAGTGTTGATATTGGGATGGAAATGAGAAGGATTATTCTTGAGGCCATATCAGAATTATTTCTATGGTGGAAAGAGGAAAAATGTGATGTATCCTATTGTTAAATGTTTAGCGAGATCTATAAATCATATCTTTATTGAATGAATTCCTACTCATCAGATTCATGGAATTTTAGGTCTCTTTGATTGTTGGATTTCTTAGAATTCCGGTCTCCATTAATCAAGTTAAGATCCGAGTTTTATGTCATGATATCATGGGAAACTGAGAAGGGTTGAAAATTTAAGAACAGTTGAGAGTTGAGACTGTAAGCTTTTAGATTATATGAGAAATTGAAGAGATGTATTGGAGGTACAGTCTAAGTGCAAGTTCTTCGGCACCGAATATGAGATTAAAAGTGAAGACCACTTTTCTGGTAAGATTTTCGAGGTCGAAAATCCCTGAAGGGGGGAGAGTTGTAATATCCTGATTTTGGGCCTAGTCGGAATAGTGGTTTCGTGACCACAAAATCCGAGATAGAAATAATTATTTTATGATTATTTTAAGGTCTATGATATGATTGCATGATT